>NW_011628073.1:202687-212982 GCF_000512975.1 Sesamum indicum | reverse complement strand
CTAAATCGACATCGGAAGAACATGTGAGCGTGTGTCTCCGCTGTACCCTCGTCACACAGAATACATCCCCCTAGATGGGTCATCCATGGTTTATCAGTTGTCGGTAGCTTCTCCTAAATTGCTAACTAAAGAATGAAGTTATGTCGGGGAATCTTCAAAGAACCCGAAAGTAGTGAAGACCATCCTACTTTTGATCCAGGTGGACAGAAAAGTCTGTATAGGGATTGTGTAGTGGGTCGTCCCTCTGAAAACCGCCAGTTGATCCTGTTATCCCCTCCATGAATCTGGGGTAAAGTATAAATGATTTCCATACATTCCAAATAGCAATGAAAGGCCACTGTCATTGTCCCTCATCAATGACTACTTGTAGTTTGGCGGATTCTTCAAGTCCTAAGAGGCTCGGTCCTCGTGGGAATCTAGCAATAAGTGGGACCAAGTGGTGCAACGGGTCCTTCCACAAGTAGAATGACCTCCCATCTCCAATAAGGAATTCCGTCATAGGTAGGATAGAGCTGCGAAGTCGGAGCATTTTTCTCCATCCCCCATGATCCTCCCTTTTCATTAATTGCCCAAATTAAAGTGTTGTGCAATCGTCCCTGCTTCAACCACTCAACCCATATAGATGTTCGGTCACATCTGATAACGTCACATAACTTCTTTGCTATCAAGGAACGGTTAAGGATACCGATATCCTTAATTCCTTGGGCTCCTTCTTTAATTGGTTTACACACATCCTTCCATGCTACCTTGGCGTATCTCGACGTAGAAGTGCCATTCCATAGAAAAGTTCTGAAGCGTTTCTCAATTTGTTTAATAATAGCCTTCGGTAGGATGAATGCAGACGCCCAATAGATGCTCATTGCTGATAGTACGGATTTAATGATTTGTATACGTCCAGCATAAGATAATGAAATTCCTTCCCAACTATTAATGCGAGCATCAATATTCAATAAAAGTGGTTGACAATCGGATATAGACAATCTAGAAGATAGCAGAGGGAGGCCCAAGTACCTCATTGGTAGTTGGCCCTCCTAGAAGCCCATAATTGCTAAGATCTGATCCTTCCAGCCTTGTGCTGATCGAGAGATAATGACATGGCTTTTTTGTACATTCAGCCAAAGTCCCGACCATTCTGCAAATCGGTCCAACCCCCTCTTGAGGATCCTGAGAGAATCCAAGTCAGCTCTACAGAGAAGCAGGAGATCGTCTGCGAATCCCAACTTGAAGACTTTGGCCGGCTCACATTTTCAGTGATAAGAGAATTGCAAATCCTGTTCAATAAGTTGTAATAATCCCAAATGCAAGACTTCCATAACGAGAACAAAAAGATTGGGAGATAGAAGGTCTCCCTGTCTTAATCCACGTGCTCCTGTAAAGACACCATGAGGGTTTCCATTAAGACGAGAATGTCGCAATCCACCTGGTGAACGTTTGGGGGAAACCAAATAATTGCAAGACCGCAAGTAGGAAATCCCACTCCACAGTATCATATGCCTTCCTTGTATCGACTTTCAGGGTACAACGAGGTGGGAGCCTCACCTGGTTATATCCCGTGAGCAGTTCCTGTGCCAACAAAATATTGTCCCCAATGCTACGCCCTGGAATAAACGCTCCCTGACAGGGACTAATTATCTTGTCCAGAACAACACTCAGTTGTTCGACAAGTAATTTCGCGATAATTTTGTATAACACATTACAACACGAAATTGGCCTAAAATCACCAACAGTCATAGGAGTGTGTACCTTTGATATTAGTGCCAAAGTGTGGAGTTGACTTGTTTGAGTAGTTTACCGGTACAAAAGAATTCCAATACCGCCTTTGTAACTTCCTGTCCCACCACTAGCCAGGTTGCTTTAAAGAATCCTGATGAATATCCATCAGGTCTCGGGGCCTTGTCCTCTACAATGTCAAATATTGCTTGCTTCACATCATCCGGTGTAAACGCCGATATAAGATGGCCAGCATCCTCATTAGAGAGAACATGTCTTGCCCACGGTCTGAGAAAGCCAATATCCAACGTTATCTGTCGTCTGTTACTGCCCAAGTGGTTTTGATAGTAACGGACAAATTCATTGATAATCTCTTCTGGTTCAGTGTGGATGGACCCATTATCATCATTTATCTGCAGTATCCTCCTTGCCACCCTTCTCTGGGCAATTTACGAAAGAAAATCCGAGAGCATTGGTCACCCCCCTTCATCCACTGCATCTTGGCTCGTTGTTGCAGCATGATTTGTTCCAGTTTTGCCGCTTTTGCATATACCAGGCGGCAGTAGTGTTCTAATTGTAAAAAAGCCTCATTCTGCCTATCTGAGCTCACCAGCTGTTGTGCCTCATCTAGAAAGCCTTTAGCTAATTGAACCGTTTAGAGTCAAATCCCCCTTCTTCCTCCTTTGTTCCCTGAAGACCGGCTTCAATGCTTTAAGTTTATGTGTTACCGCAAACGTAGGAACCCCAACGATTGTATTCTGCCAGATATTCTGCACACTAGGGATAAATTCAGGTGAGTGTGTCAGGTAGTTGTCAAATCGAAACATATCTCCAATTTGACTTTGCCTGTCCCCATGAAGTACAAGCGGCGAGTGGTCTGAAGTCCGCGGTAAAAGGCTATGATAACATGAGGAAGGGAATCTCGCAAGCCATCTGTCGTTAATGAGAATTCAATCCAATCTCTTCCATAGACTTCGAAAGTTCGTGCTGCAGTTATGCCACGTATACCATTCCCCCTGCATAGGCAATGGTATTAACCCGGCCTCTTGGATACCAGCATTGAATTCTTCCATGGCCATCCTTATATCACCTGAAGCTCCACACACCTCATTCATTTCTCGGACCGCATTGAAGTCCTCCCCCCCAGCCAGGGCTCATCCGAGTGCTCTCGAGCTAATGTTTCCAAGGTATTCCATAGGCTTCTACGATCAATCATCTCAGAGGCACCATAAACAATAGTGATTAAGAGGGATTCACTATTTGCCCTATGAGGGACACGACAGTGCATAAATTGATTCCCCACATCATGAATATGAACATCCACAACATTCTCATCCCACGCTACCCAAATACGGTTACCCACAGTTGCATAATCAACAAACCATTTCCAATGAGGAAGCAAAAACGACTGAATATGCATGATATTGTTAATACGAACACGAGTTTCTAAGATGCCCATAAAATCTAACCTGTATTCCGAGATAAGGTCCTTTACTGCGAGCTGATGGTCTCTCTTATTCAGCCCCCGGACATTGCACACTGTGAGATTCAACATAGATCACTACTAGAGGGGTTGCATGTGTTAGGACCCCTAGTATTCTCTTCTACGTCATCCAGTGAATTCAAAGCATCAAAAGGATTATAAATAACCACTCCGTTACCCTTCTCCTTCTGCGATGAGGTGTAATGTTTATTCTGTTTTGTACCTTCATCTCCTCTCGCTTTATCATCCACCTCAACTACGGTCTTATTTTTCTTTTCTCTCTCCCCGGGGACTGGTGGAGGGGGAACATTGGCTTTTGGTACATACACTTTCACCGGGGGCTTTGTCTATTTCTGAGGTTTGGTCAATGAACACTCCTTCTCCGAATGCCCCAATGTCATGCATCCTGTGCATTTAGGGGGAAGCCATTCATACTCGATATCAACCTTGCATGGGGTTTCCCCGCCATCTTCATCTGGCGTCATTATGATAATATATTTTTCCAATTTCTGCGTAACGTCAATCATCACGCATACACGAGCGAAGTCCAGTCTCATGCATGCCCTTGTTATCGCAGTTGCTATGACATTGGGGCAAACTCCTTCAAGTGGTGATAGTACGGCCGCTTTCCCATAAAGTATCCCACTGCCGTAGATTTCCATCGTTTGGATCCGTCAAGCACAGTATCAACCTCCAATGTCATGCATCCTGTGCATTTAGGGGGAAGCCATTCATACTCGATATCAACCTTGCATGGGGTTTCCCCGCCATCTTCATCTGGCGTCATTATGATAATATATTTTTCCAATTTCTGCGTAACGTCAATCATCACGCATACACGAGCGAAGTCCAGTCTCATGCATGCCCTTGTTATCGCAGTTGCTATGACATTGGGGCAAACTCCTTCAAGTGGTGATAGTACGGCCGCTTTCCCATAAAGTATCCCACTGCCGTAGATTTCCATCGTTTGGATCCGTCAAGCACAGTATCAACCTTTGGACAAGCAATTTCGCAATGATTTTGTATAACACATTACAGCACGAAATCGGTCTAAAGTCTCCTACAGTCATAGGAGTGTGTACCTTTGGTATCAGAGTCAAAAGTGTGGAGTTGACTTGTTTGAGTAGTTTATCGGTACTAAAGAATTCCAGTATCGCCTTTGTAACTTCCTGACCCACTACTGGCTCATTAACAATCCCATTAGAACCAGTGTGAAGTGGAATGTTCCCAATAAACAAAGAAACGGGTGCTAATTTTTTACCCAAGTTGCTATTTTTTTCCTCCATAAAACTGCTGATGTCAGCCCTAGGATTGATGACATCAGCAGCTGTGTATCCAGTGACATCAGCAGATGTGTAAGAAGTGACATCAGCCCTACCAGGGCTAATGTCAGCAGAAGAGTAAGCGCTGACATCAGCCCTTGCAGCACTGATGACGTCAGCCCTAGTAGGGCTGACGTCAGCCGACCTCTCGATCGCCACTTCAGCGTCCAAGTCACTCACAACCGGCACCACCTCACCATCCACGTCACTCACAACTGGCGCCACCTCAACATCCACATCACTCACAACCGGTGCCACCTCAACATCCACATCACTCACAACCGGCGCCACCTCAACATCCACGTCACGAAGTCGGCGTACATCACTGGTCGTCGGAAAATCGCCGTCCGTTCACCTGTTCGCTGGAAAATCGCGCCTGAGTGTTTTGCTCTCGTTTGGACTGCTGTTTCATCGCCTTGTTCGCCAGAAAGGGCCTCGCACAGTCGCATCGGAGTCTGGGTAGTTTCTTCAAGCGCCGGCGGACCACCATCATCTTCGTCCAAGCGTGGTTTCCCCCCATCAAAAGCCGTCGATCCACCAGCGCCTTTTGCCTTCCCAGTTGCCGTCGATGGAGGCCCAAAAATAAAATCCTCCCATCGCGTTTCATTCGCAGGCCCAAGAAGGCAACGACGGGCTTGAATAGGTCGACGATCGTAAGGTAGCGAGGCCACAGCCATCGTCGTCGTCTGTTTAGTCGTTGTTGCGCCTTTGCCAAACCTTCTCTCCCATCGCGATTTTAACGTCACCAAAGCCTCCATTGCATCAATGTCGCCTTTGTCCATGACTCTGCTCGCAAGGCTGAGAAATTCAGCCATATTAAACTCACGCGGTGAGATTCCAGTCCTTCGTCCGCCATTGAAGGAGCTTGAAAAAGCTTCAAAACCCTACAATGGCGGTGCTCTCAAAACAACCTTATCCGTGGCCAAATCGCCTGCGTTTTCGCTCAGAATCGTTGCTACAGTCTCCCCAAAGCGAGGGCAACCCTCAGTCGCCGGAAAATCGCCGGTAGCTGGTGGATTCGAAGAGACCCATTTTTTAAAACCAAAGCCAATCTGCTGCGATTAACTATGAAACTCGCCTCCACCATCCCCCTCACTACTGTCCCCACGCTTCATGCTGTCCCCGTCACCGGCTGGAGTATCTCCGGCGTCCCTCTCCTCGCCGGCGGCCGTGTCCTTGCCTCCACCATTAGTGTGTATTTTTTGTGGTGCAGCAGTGTGTGTGAGAGAAGAGAGAGGATTTTTAGAGAGAGAATTTTTTGGGTCCATTGTTTTTTGCACTAGCAAGTTAGTTATGCCAAGGTTGCGTGGGAAGATATATATTGACCAAAGGAGGAGGGAGGACTTGGGTTTAAGGACATCAGTACCTTGAACCATGCATTGATGACAAAAAAACTATGTGATGTCATTAGATGAGACAGGACATCGATCTGGGTTGAATGGCTATACCAGGGACGCCATATGGACGATTACAGACCAAGGTGGCTCATGGGGATGGAGGAAAATCCTCCGATTACGGATGTTTCTTCAAACCATGGTAGACTACCGGATTGGAGAGGGGAGGAATTTCTTCTTGTGGCAGGATCCATGGCATCACCTTGGCCCTCTTTGTGACTCTTTTCCACGAGGACCGAGGCTACTTGGATTAGATGAATCATCCAGACTCAGCACAGTGATTCATGAAGGAGTATGGCAGTGGCCGCTTATCATGGATCTAGAGTGTTTGGAGATCACACATGTACTACCCACTATTTTTGGAGGCGAAGACCGTATAATTTGGAGATTTGAAAATGGACGACCAACAGCACAGGCTATTTACGAGTTATTCGACCCACCAGGACCGAAAGTAGGCTAGTCTTCACTACTTTCGGGATCACTTAAAATCCCACGTCACATATTTATTCTATGGCTTGCCATCCAAGGCAAGTTGGCTACGACAGATAAACCATGTCTTGCTCACCTTGGCCCATGTATCCTATGCAATGAAGGAATGAAAGAGACACATGCACATTTATTCTTCCAATGCAGATTTAGTCGAAGATGTCTCACAGAAATTCGAACAACAATACGGTTCTTGTGGCCCAATAGAGAGTGGAAAGATGACATTACATGGGCTTCAAGGAGATGGAGGGGTAATCACATCATCAACATGTCTTATAGAGCACTACTTGCATCATGTGTATACCACATTTGGAAGGAAAGAAACCTGAAACGATTCGATCACACCGAGAGGACGCCTACCACCATAGATTTACTGATCATTGAGGACATTAGACAGCGAATCCATAGCATCACACTAACTAGATCAGTCAGCACACGTACATTATATCGATTATGGCGAATCCCTTGGCCTGTCGAGGGATAAACCATTTGGGGACCACATTGTTGTACTGTACCATTTTTACTTAATGAAACATACTTTTACCAAAAAAAAAAAATCCTGTATTCTGGATGCAAGTATTAAAATCTTCCATGGCCATTCGAATATCTCCTGATACACCACAGATTTCACTAAGGTCTCGCACTGTATTAAAATCCCCTCCAACAAGCCACGGAATATCAGTACACTACATAGCAATAGTCTCCATGGTGCCCCATAACGCCCTCCTCTCTACCAACTCATTTGCCCTATAAATAACAGTCATAGCAATGGATTCATGAAGTGAACGGATATTAACATGACAATGAATAAACTGTGTGCCACATTCAACCACATCAACATCAATAAAATTTTCATCCCATGCTATCCAAACCCGATTACCAGATGATCCATAATCCACAAACCATTTCCATTGAGGTAGTAAAAAACCCTGAATATGAGATACGTTAATGATATGAACACGAGTTTTAAGGAGACCGAGGAATTGTAACCTGAACTCAGCAACGATGTCTTTGACTGCTAACTGATGATCTCTTTTGTTCAGGCCACGAACATTCCATATTGCTGCATTCAACATGGATCATTAGGCATGGGGCTGCTATGCTTAGGATCCCGAGACGACTCATCTGTATCATCTAATAGGTTTACCCACTCCACTGGCCACCGTACTAAGGCCTTCATCTGTCCATAACTCGACTGGAAGGGGACGGAATTTGATCCACACAGGAACTTGAGTATGCTGTAGTTTCCTTAATACCATCCCTGGTTCCCATTTTTGAAGAACAATAGGCTGCCCCTGAAATAGCCACGGCCCTCCTTCAATGACATCTTCCATGGCAGCGACTGATTTGAATTGTAAGAAAAAGAAACCATTATTTGTACCAGTGACCTCCTTCAAGTCCGGCCATACTGACATCGCAATTCCTTCAAATGGTAAAAGTACGGTCTTTTTCCAAGGAAGTATCCGACCGCGGTGGCCCTCCATCGTTTAGACCCATTGCGTATAATATCCAATGTTGGTCGCACTATTACCTCCCCGTTTTGCATTGTTGGAGCCACATAGGATAGGGTCTTGCGAGTTGAGTTATGGAATGCATGAGCTATTTTGCCATTGATAATCGTGTCCGAACATGCATGTAACGGAATATTTCCAACAAACAATCCCTTTGGAAAGCTAGAAAAGTTAGAAAACTGTTTTTTTTGTCTTCTTGTGCAGAGTGACATCATCCATGACATCAGCAGCTGATGCTGTCATGCCTGCATCAGCAGTGATGTCATCTGTAGTGATGTAAGCAGAGGTCATCCTAGCATCATCAGTGATGTCACCATCCACATCATCCACCACAGCACATGCCAACTCACCATCCCCGTCACCAACAATAGCCACATCAGCCAGCTGTGGAATATCAACTGTCGTCGGACCAGAAACTCTCCGTTCACTCGTCGTCGGCAAAACAGTAGCGTTTCCAGCGGAAATTTGCGAACTCCCAATCGCCAGCGACTGTTTATCTGAATCAGATGATATCCCTTCATTTTCCGACTCCCCGCTGTTCAGTCCCGACGGCAAAAGGCATCTCAATGCCGGTCGTAGCTTGCCAACGCATGGCGGCGCTCCTCTACTCTCAACGAACGAACGCAGCGACAGTATGCTTCAAAATCTCTCCGTCCATCTAACTTTCAGATCTCTAAGCGCTGCAATAGTTTGCTCGTCACCTTTGTCAATGACCGCGTTTGCTAATAGCAAGAGCTCTTCAAGATTGAAAGGCTCAAACCTTCGTCCACCATTAATGGAAGATGAAGCTTCACCAAACCCTATTTTTGGCGGCGCTCGGAAAGAAGACGTATCATGGCCCAAGATTTCACCTTTCCCGTTCAGATCTTCCTCTACAGAGTCCGACGTATCTTCTTCAGCCGGAATAGAGTCAGTTACCGGCGGTTTTTGACTGCGCAACCCTTCATCTCCCAAAAACCCTAACGATGGCGCCTGCATTATTGCCCTCTTTTCAGCCCTCAAATCACGCTTAGTTGCTGGTAGACTTCCTTCCCCATCCTCTGAAATCATTATGTCATCGTCCCTAATCAGCAGATCTGCCATTGTCGCCGGTGATTTTTCGGTTTCTGCGCAAAACAGCGCCAGTGGAAAATCTCGTGTCTCTTCGTCTTCCAAGGGCGCAGCAAACCCTAGCAATTGCAGTGCTGAAACAGCCGACTTTTCCATGTCCAAGACTCCTCTTTTCCCATGCGCAATTAATGCGGATGTTTCCCCAACCGTCTGTTCCCAATCTTTCGCTTGAAAATCGCCGGTGTAAGACGCGGCTTGTATATCCATATCGTCGTCAACCTCCAAAATCCGCCGTTTTTTCCATTTTTCCAACAGCAGCCATCCTCCTCTCGCCGTTCACATTCCTCCTCGGCGTCCTCTTCGCCGGCCGGCGTTTCCTCACCATCTCCGGCCGAGTGCATGATTTCTATGGCATGTGTGTGTGTTTTTCGTGGTGCATTAGTGTGTGTGAGATAAGAGAGAGAATTTTTAGGGTCCATTTTTGTTGTTTTTAAACTTCGCCATCTCCCCATGGAATTCTGGACGACGGAAGCTTTTTGCACAGTTTTTTTAAAGCAAGTTCGTTTTCCTTTTACACTAAATTCTAGTTATTATTGCGCTTAGCGAATTTACCACACAAATGTATGGGACTAGACCAACGTTTGGTTCAAGTTTCGTGGAATTCTGAGAACATTCAAAATTTATTTTTTTTGGGTAAATGTAAATTTCATTAATAAAGAGTAATGGTACAGTACAACATGGGATCATCAAATGGTTTCTCCCTCTACCCAAGGGATACGCCATAATCTATACAAAGCTCGTGTACTGACTGACGATGCTAAATCAACGCTAAGAATCCTCTGCCTGACGTCATCGATGATTAGGATACTCAAAGTGGCCAGTGTCCGCTTAGTATGTTCAAATCTCCTCAAGTTCCTCTCCCTCCATATGTGGTAGACACACGATGCAAGTAGTGTACGGTAAGCGCTATTAATAATGTGCTTACCTCTCCATTTCCGTGTCGCCCATTCAATATCTGTTGCCCAATCTCTATTGGGCCAGTGAAAGCGAATGTTTTTGTATCTGAAGAATAAATGTGGATGAGACTCCGTAGCTCCCTCATCGCACAATATGCACACCCCCAGGTGAGATAGCCATGATTTGTCCATGGTAGGTAGTTTGCCAAGGATTGCGAGCCATAAGATGAACGAATGGCGAGGAATCTTCAAGGAGCCTGAAAGTAGTGAAGACCATCCTACTTCCGGCTCAGAGTGATCAAATAATCGGTAGAGGGCTTGAGTAGTAGGTTGCCCTTCGTCACATCTCCACACCACCCGATCCTCACCTCCAAAAATAAGCG
>NW_011628073.1:188391-202254 GCF_000512975.1 Sesamum indicum | reverse complement strand
ATAAGTGGATTGGATGTCCTGTTCAATTCGTTGCAAGAATCCCAGATGTAAAGCTTCCATAACAAGAACAAACAAATAAGGAGAAAGTGGGTCACCCTGTCGTAGTCCTCTCGCTCCAGAAAAGAACCCATGAGGTTTTCCATTGAGCCCAACCGAGAATGATGTCGTGGAAACACACTCCTCAATCCACCTTATAAACGTAGGTGGAAACCCGAACAACTACAAAACTGCTAACAGGAAGTCCCACTCCACCGTATCATAGGCCTTACTGATATCCACTTTAAGTGTGCATCTCGGGGGTAGGCGCATCTGCTTATATCTCGAGAATAATTCCTGGGCTAACATAATGTTGTCCCCAATGCTTCTTCCCGGAATAAAAGCTGTCTGACAGGGGCTAACTATCTTGTCCAGCAACACACTAATTTATTGGACAAGTAGTTTCGCAATGATCTTGTATAAAATATTGCAGCATGAAATTGGTCTAAAATCATTAACCGACATAGGAGTATGTACCTTTGGGATCAGAGCCAAGATCGTGGAACCAATATTTAGCTGTTTTGTACGGTTTATTAAAACAAGTTCGTTTCCATTTTTGCACTAACTTGTAGTTATTATTACGCTTAGCAAATTTGCCACACAAATGCATGGGTCTAGACCAACGTTTGGGTCAAGTTTCGTGGAATTCTGAGAACGTTCAAAATTTAGTTGTTTTGCTCGGTTTTATTAAAGCAAGTTCGTTTTTCTTTTACACTAACTTGTAGTTATTATTACTCTTTGCAAATTTACCACACAAATGCATGATTTTGAACCTGCATTTGGGTCAAGTTTCGTAGAATTCTGAGAACGTTCAAAATTTAGCTTTTTTGCACGGCTTTATTAAAGCAGATTCTATTCCCGTTTACACTAACTTTTAGTTATTATAACGCTTTGAAAATTTACAACACAAACGCATGGGTGTAGACCAACGTTTGGGTCATGTTTCGTCGAATTCTAAGAACGTTCAAAATTTAGCTGTTTTGCACGGTTTTATTAAAGCAAGTTATTTTTCCTTTTAACACTAACTTGTAGTTATTGTTACGCTTATCAAATTTAACACACAAATGCATGGCACTATACCTACGTTTTGTTCAAGTTTCGTGGAATTCTGAGAACATTCAAAATTTAGCTGTTTTGCATGGTTTTATTAAAGTAAGTTTGTTTCCCTTATACACTAACTTGTGTTTATTATTACGCTTTGGAAATTTACAAGACAAATGCATTGGTGTAGACCAACGTTTGGGTCAAGTTTACTCGAATGCTAAGAACGTTCAAAGTTTAGCTGTTTCGCACGGTTTTATTAAAGCAAGTTCTTTTTGCTTTTACACTAATTTGTTGTTATTATTACGCTTAGTTACCACACAAATGCATGGGTCTAGACCTACGTTTGGGTCAACTTTCGTGGAATTTTGAGAACGTTCAAGCTTTAGCTGTTTTGCTCGGTTTTATTAAAATAAGTTCGTTTTCCTTTTACACTAACTTGTAGTTATTATTACGCTTAGCAAATTTACCACACAAATGTATGAGTTTAGACCTACGTTTGGGCCATGTTTCGTGAAATTCTGAGAACGTTAAAAAATAAGTTGTTTTGCATGGTTTTATTAAAGCAAGTTCGTTTCCCTTTTACACTAACTTGTAGTTATTACTATGCTTAGCAAATTTACCACACAAATGCATGGGACTAGACCTATGTTTGGTTCAAGTTTCGTGGAATTCTGAGAACATTCAAAATTTAGTTGTTTTACATGATTTTATTAAAGCAAGTTTGTTTCCATTATATACTAACTTGTATTTATTATTACGCTTTGTAAATTTACAACACAAATGCATGGGTGTAGAAAAGCGTTTGCTACAAATTTCGTCGAATTCTAAGAACGTTCAAAATTTAGCTGTTTTGCACGGTTTTATTAAAGCAAGTTCTTTTTCCTTTTACACTAACTTGTTGTTATTATTACGCTTACAAAATTTACCACACAAATGCATGGGTCTAGACCTACATTTGGGTCAAGTTTCGTGTAATTCTGAGAAGGTTCAAAATTTAGCTGTTTTGCTCGATTTTATTAAAGCAAGTTCTTTTTCCTTTTACACTAACTTGTAGTTATAATTACTCTTTGCAAATTTACCACACAAATGCATGAGTTTAGACCTACGTTTAGGCCAAGTTTCATGGAATTCTGAGAACGTTCAAAATTAAACAGTTTTGCACGGTTTTATTAAAGCAAGTTTGTTTTCCGTTTACACTAACTTATATTTATTGTTATGCTCAGCAAATTTACCACACAAATACATGGTTCTAGACCAACGTTTGGGTCAAGTTTTGTGGAATTCTATGAACATTCAATATTTAGCTGTTTTGCACGGTTTATTAAAACAAGTTCGTTTTTATTTTTACACTAACTTGTAGTTATTATTACGCTTAGCAAATTTACAACACAAATGCATGGGTCTAGACCTACGTTTAGGCCAATTTTTTTTTTTTTTTTTGGGAAATGTAATTTGCATTATGAAATAATGGTACAGTACAACAGTCAATTGGTTTATCCCTCGACAAGCCAAGGGATACGCCAGAGTCTATAAAGAGCAACTGTACTAATGGAATTAGACATATTAATACTCAAAATCCTCTGTCTAATTAATTACACTAATTTGTTGTTATTATTACGCTTAAAAAATTTACCACACAAATGCATGGGTCTAGACCTACATTTGGGTCAAGTTTTATGTAATTCTGAGAACGTTCAAAATTTAGCTGTTTTGCTTGATTATTAAAGCAAGTTCTTTTTCCTTTTACACTAACTTGTAGTTATAATTACTCTTTGAAAATTTACCACACAAATGCATGAGTTTAGACCTACGTTTGGGTCAAGTTTCGTGTAATTCTGAGAATGTTCAAAATTAAACTGTTTTGCACGGTTTTATTAAAGCAAGTTCGTTTTCCGTTTAAACTAACTTGTAGTTATTGTTACGCTTAGCAAATTTACCACACAAATACAAGGTTCTAGACCAACGTTTGGGTCAAGTTTTGTGGAATTCTATGAACGTTTAATATTTAGCTGTTTTGCACGGTTTATTAAAACAAGTTCATTTCCATTTTTGCACTAACTTGTAGTTATTATTACGCTTAGAAAATTTACCACACAAATGCATGGGTCTAGACCTACGTTTGGGTCAAGTTTCGTGGAATTCTGAAAACGTTCAAAATTTAGCTGTTTTGTTCGGTTTTATTAAAGTAAGTTCGTTTCCCTTTTACACTAACTTGTAGTTATTTTTATTCTTTTTCAAATTTACCACACAAATGCATGAGTTTAGACCTACATTTGGGTCAAGTTTCGTGGAATTCTGAGAACGTTCAAAATTTAGCTTTTATGCACGGCTTTATTAATGCAGATTCGATTCCTGTTTACACTAACTTGTAGTTATTATTACGCTTTGTAAATTTACAACACAAATGCATGGGTGTAGACCAACGTTTGGGTCATGTTTCGTCGAATTCTAAGAACGTTCAAAATTTAGCTGTTTTGCACGGTTTTATTAAAGCAAGTTATTTTTTCCTTTCTACACTAACTTGTAGTTATTATTTTTTTGGTAAATGTAAGTTTCATTAAGAAAAATAGTAGTACAGTACAACAATGTGATCACCAGTTGGTTTCTCCCTCGACAGGCCTAGGGATACGCCATAGTCTAAATAGAGCTCGTGTACTGACTGATCTGGGTAAAGTAATGCTATGGATCCGTTGCCTGATATCCTCAACTATCAATAAAGCCATGGTGTTAGGTGTCCTCTCTATGTGCTCGAATCGTCTCAAGTTTCTCTCCCTCCAAATGTGGTAAACACATGATGCTATAGTGCTCGTTATGACATGTTAACAATGTGTTTACCCCTCCATTACTGGGAGGCCCATGCGATGTCCGTTATCCAGTCTCTATTGGGCCAAGAAAATCGTACCATTCTCCATATAGCTGTGAGACATTGTCTACTAAATCTGCATTGAAAGAATAAGTGGGTATGAGTCTCTGTCGCTCCCTCGTTACACAGAATACATGGGCCTCGGTGGGCTAGCCATGGTTTGTCCATCATAGCCAATTTGCCAAGAATAGCAAGCCATAGGATGAATAGGTGACGTGGAATCTTAAGTGATCACGAAAGTAGTGAAGACCAGCCTACTTTCGGTCCTGGTAGATCAAATAGTCTGTAAAGAGCCTGAGCTGTAGGTAGTCCATGCTCAAATCTCCACACAATGTGGTCTTCCCCTCCATGGATTGTGGGTAATGTATGTGTGATCTCCAAGCACTCGAAATCTGTGATAGGAGACCACTGCCACTCTCCTTCACTAATCACCATACTGAGTTTAGCTGACTCCTCCAATCCGAGTAGTCTCGATCCCCGTGGAAATATGTTACTAAGAGGGCCATGATAATGCCACGGATCCAGCCATAAGTAGAATTTCCTTCCATCTCCGATCTGATAATCCACCATAGGGCGGAGGAAAACCCGTAGACGGAGAATTTTCCTCAATCCCCATGAGACTCCATGCTCCCTAATCGTCCAGATGGAGGTCTCTCGTAACTGCCCCTGGTAAAGCCATTCAACCCAAATCGATGTCCTATTGCACCTGATAATATCACAGAGTTTCTTAGTCATTAGTGCACGATTCAAGATGGAAATATCCTTGAATCCTAGTCCTCCCTCCTCCTTTGGTCGGCAAAGATCTTTCCAAGCTACTTTGGCATAGCCACTGGTTGTTGTCCCCTTCCACAAGAAAGCTCGCAGCCTCTTCTCAATCTCGTTAGTAACTTTCTTTGGAAGGATGAATGCCGAAGCCCAATATAAACTCAGCGACATGAGTACAAATTTAATAATTTGTACCCTACCAGCATATGAAAGGGCCATACCCTCCCAACCAGCAATACTTTTATCAATCTTCAACAATAATGGACGACAATCAGCAATTGTTAATCGAGAAGATAAAAGAGGAAGCCCCAAATACCTCATCGGTAAGACGCCCTCTTGAAATCCGAGCTCTGTCGGCATCTCCTCACATAGTCCTTGTGCTGAACGTGAGATAATAAGGTGGCTTCTGCAAGTTAAGCCTGAGCCCCGACCAATCAGCAAATCGATCTAATCCTACCTTAAAGACTCTGATAGAGTCAATATCAGCCCGACATAATAGCAACAAATCATCCGCAAATCCCAACTGAAAAACCCTGGCTGTGTCACACTTCCAATGGAAAGAAAATACTTCATTCTGATCAATCAATTGTAGGAAACCCAAATGTAGGACTTCTATCACAAGCACAAACAGGTATGGCGAAAGAGGGTCACCCTGCCGAAGCCCTTTGGCTCCCTTGAAAAAACCATGAGGCTTCCCATTCAGCACAATAGAAAATGAGGGTGTAGTAACACACGCTTCAATCCACTTCAAGAAAGTAGAAGGGAACCCAAATAGCTCCATCACAGCAATCATGAAATCCCATTCTATCGTGTCATATGCCTTTCGAATGTCCACTTTTAAAGCACACCGGGGTGGTAGACGAGCCTGGTTATATCCAGTAAAAAGTTCCTGCGCCAGCATATATTGTCTCCAATGCTTCGTC
Organism: Sesamum indicum; assembly: GCF_000512975.1. NCBI lineage: Eukaryota > Viridiplantae > Streptophyta > Magnoliopsida > Lamiales > Pedaliaceae > Sesamum > Sesamum indicum. The sequence goes on along the minus strand of NW_011628073.1, from coordinate 196,623 downwards.
CAGGCACAAAAGCCGCTTGGCACGGACTAATTAGTTTGTCCAGTATCACACTCAACCGTTGGACAATGAGCTTAGCAATAATCTTGTACAACACATTACAACAAGATATAGGCCGAAATTCACCAACAGTCATAGGGGAATGTACCTTTGGTATGAGCGCCAAAAGCGTAGTATTTATTTGCTTTAGAAGTCTGCCTGTACTAAAGAAATCCAGCACCGCTGATGACACCTCCTGCCCCACTATAGGCCATGCAGCTTTAAAAAAACCAGATGAATACCCGTCTGGCCCCGTAGCCTTATCCTCAGCAATGTCAAAAACCGCCTGCTTGACATCAGTTGGTGTGAATGGCTCAAGTAGAAAGCTAGCATCCTCTTCACTTAAAAGTTGTCTAGCCCAAGGTCTAAGGAATCGGATATCTATCACATCTCGTCGTCGTTCCCCACCAAGAAGGTTTTGGTAATATGTGACAAACTCATTGATTACTGCTCCTGGTTCTGTGTGAGTGGCTCCATGATCATCATTGATTTGTAAGATTCTCCTCACCGATCTCCTTTGAGCAATCTTACGGAAAAACACTCGGGAGCACTGGTCTCCCCCCTTCATCCACTGCATTTTTGCTTGTTGTTGAAGCATCATCTGTTCAAGTTTTGCTGCTTTAGCTAATACTAATCTGCAGCAGTGTTCCAGCTGTAAGTATAGTTCATCCCGCCTGTTTGAGCTTACAAGCAATTGCGCCATCTCAAGAAACCCTTTAGCCAGCTGGACATTGTGTGATAAGTCTCCTTTATTCCTCCTCTGCTCTCTGAACACCAGTTTAAGAGCTTTGAGTTTCCTTGTTACCGCATACATCGGCACTCCTATGATGTTATGCTGCCAGATCTGTTGCACACTGCGAATAAACTCTGGTGATGATTCTCCCCCTTCATCCCCTTTGATTTTGCTCGCTGTTGAAGCATCATCTGTTCAAGTTTGGCTGCTTTAGCTAGTACTAATCTGCAGCAGTGTTCCAGCTGTAAGTATAGTTCATCCCGCCTGTTTGAGCTTACAAGCAATTGCGCCATCTCAAGAAACCCTTTAGCCAGCTGGACATTATGGGATAAGTCTCCTTTATTCCTCCTATGCTCTCTGAACACCGGCTTAAGAGCTTTGAGTTTCCTTGTTACCGCATATATCGGCACTCCTATGATGTTATGCTGCCAGATCTGCTGCACACTGGGAATAAACTCTGGTGATCGAGTGAGGTAATTATCGAATCGAAACATACCTCCATATTGTTGTTGACTATCCCCGTTAAGCACCAACGGTGAGTGATCTGAAGTTCGTGGGTTGAGACTAGTATAAAATGATGTCGGGAATTGATCCGTCCATCTATCATTAATCAGCATTCGGTCCAATCTTTTCCAAAGGTTCCGTGGATTAGCACTGCAATTATGCCATGTATACCATTCTTCCTGCATGGGTAATGGTAGTGATCCTGCATTCTGAACGCAGCCATTAAACTCTTCCATTGCCATTCGAATATCACCTGATGCTCCACATACTTCACTTAGATCTCGCACCGTATTGAAATCCCCTCCAATAAGCCACGGTATATCAACACTTTGCATGGCAATAGTCTCTAGAGCATCCCACAACTCCCTCCTGTCCGTCACCTCCGTAGCTCTATAAATCACAATTATGGCAACTGACTCATGCAGTGAACGTATATTAACCAGGCAGTGGATAAATTGTGTACCACATTCAACCACATCAACATCTAGAAAATTATCATCCCACGCAATCCACACCCGATTACCTACAAAACCATAATCCACAAACCATTTCCAATGTGGTATTAGGAAAGATTGAATAGCGGCAACGTTATTAATACGAACACGAGTTTCAAGAAGACCAAGAAACAATAATCTGAACTCAGCAAAAATGTCCTTCACAGCTAGCTGATGGTCTTTTTTGTTCAAGCCTCGAACATTCCATATTGCTGCATTCAACATTGGTCACCAATAATGGGGCTGCTTTGATTAGGACCCCGTGACCTCAAGTAAATGTAGAGCATCAAACGTATTATAGATAACTATCTCCTTACCCTTCTCCTCTCGACTCGGCCTTATGCCACCACCACGAGGAGGTTCATGCTCATCTCTCTGCTTATCCACCGCTCGAGTTGGTGGTACTATCTCCTGATTGGGCAATGGTGGCGGCCTCGTAACTCCCGTTTTAGGAACGTAAATGGCGACCAGTGGTTTAATCGGTTTGGATGGTTTATTGAGTGCACAGTCCTTGGCCGAGTGCCCTAACGTCATACAGCTGGTACATTTGGGAGGTATCCATTCATATTCCACGTCAATTTTGCACAGTATCTCTCCTCTTTCCTCGTCAAGCGTCATAATAATAATATGTTTAGGTAATGTCGATCTTACATCCAACATCACGCATACACGAGCAAAGTCCAATCTCGTGCATGCTCTCGTAATCGCATCAGGATATAGGGGTTTGCCAATACCGCTTGCCACCATACTGAGGCCCTCATTTGTCCATAGTTCTACCGATAAGTGTCGTAATTTTATCCAAACAGGAACCTGGGTATGTTGTAATTTCCTCATCACCATTCCTGGCTCCCATTTCTGCAGTACAATTGGTTGTCCTTGAAACAACCACGGTCCGCCTTCAATTGCTTCTTCCATATATGCAACTGTCTTGAACTGGAAGAAGAAAAAACCGTTCGTCGTGGCCTTTACCTCCCGCAATTCAGGCCAAACGGAGAAGGAAAAATCTTTAACATGATAAAAATACGGTCGTTTTCTAAGAAAATAACTAACCGCAGTGGTCTTCCACTTGGTTGATCCATTTCGAATAGCTTCCATCGTAGGTCTCACAACTACTTCACCATTTTGTATTGTAGGGGGTATATATGAAAGCGTCCTTCCACAAGAATTATTAAAAATTTCTGCAATTTTTTCATCCACGCCCACATTCATATTTGTATTCAATGGAATGTTACCCACAAACAAACCCGTAGGAAAGGAGCGCACTTGGGTAGGAAATTGTTGGATTTTTTCTACATTATTGCTGATGTCATGCATTACATTAGCAGCTGCATCAGCGCCTGTGTCAGCACCTGCATCATTGATGAGGTCAGCATCTGCATCAGCCTCCACATCAGCGCCTGCATCATCGCCTACATCAGCGCCTGCATCATCAACTTGCTACTGCATTTTTCTCGCCAGAAATACATCAGTCATCCCTCCCTCCGGTGAAATATCGGTTGCCGCCGGTAGCATACTGCCAGTCGCCGTCAACTGCTGCAAAGTCGCCGGAATCTGCCATTGTTCCAGCGAAGAAGAAGAACCAGTAGCGTTCTGTTTCGATGCACCCAAACCAGCGTTCTCCCCCGTCTTTTTTCCGTCAGACTCGCCCTCCTTCGCCGGCATCAAACATCTCCTCGGCTTTAGAAATCCAGCTGTCGCCGGCGCAACCCAAGTTCGCTGCAAATAATTTCGACCAAATCTATTCTCCCATCGTTTTTTGAGATCTTGAAGCGCAGCCCTAGCAGAATCATCTCCATCCAGGACCTTGTTCGCCAACCCCAAGAACTCATCCAGATTGAAGGCAGCCGGTGAATAAATTCCAGATCGTCCGCCATTAACGCCTTTCGAAGCTCCAAACCCTAGTGTTGGGTTTCCTTGTACAGTCGCCAAGGAGTTGTCTTTGGCCATGGGATCAACACCCCCAATCCCAACGACGTTGTTGCATCCATCAGTGGTCTGTAACGATTGATCTTCCATCGTTGTTAGACTGCGCGACCGTTCATCTTCTACAAACCCTAATAATGGCGGCGTTCGATTTTCAAATGTTTCCGGAAACAAGTTTCCTTCTTTCATCTGCAGTGAAGTTTCTTCTTCTCCTAAGTGGCATGGATGTCCAACTGCCGGCGGGATCCCGTCGTGAATCAACCGTAAGTCAAAATATGTTGTTTCATCTTCCTCGCGAGCAATCGGGTTTCGGATCGAAAACTCTCTCCGGACGTCCTTCTGCCGCTGGCCAGTACCTTCCTCATCTGCCTCGTCGTTGGCCGGCCCATCGTCGACGGCCAGCCCTTCGCCGGCGACCCCAAGGCCGGTCGTGAGTTGCAATTTTTGTGTGTGTGTATTTTTTGGTGTCCTAGTGAGTGAGAGAGAAGAATGTGAAGAGCCCATTTTTTAGAGAGAGAATTTTTTAGAATGAGAAGAATTACCTCGCCCTTTGTAGTTATTATTACGCTTATCAAATTTAGCACACAAATGCATGGGTCTAGATCTATGTTTGGGTCAAGTTTCATGGAATTCTGATAACGTTAAAAATTAAGCTGTTTTGCACGGTTTTTTTAACGCAAGTTTGTTTCCCTTTTACACTAAATTCTAGTTATTATTATGCTTAGTGAATTTACAACACAAATGCATGGGAATAGACCTACGTTTGGTTCATGTTTCGTGGAATTCTGAGAACATTCAAAATTTAACTGTTTTGCATGGTTTTATTAAAGTAAGTTCATTTCCCTTATACACTAACTTGTATTTATTATCACGCTTTGTAAATTTACAAGATAAATGCATTGGTATAGACCAACATTTGGGTCAAGTTTACTCGAATTCTAAGAACGTTCAAAATTTTAGCTGTTTTACACAGTTTTATTAAAGCAAGTTCTTTTTGCTTTTACACTAACTTGTTTTTATTATTACGCTTAGCAAACTTACCACACAAATGCATGGGTCTAGACTTACGTTTGGGTCAAGTTTCGTGGAATTCTGAGAACGTTCAAATTTTAGCTGTTTTACTCGGTTTTATTAAAGCAAGTTCGTTTCCCCTTTACACTAACTTGTAGTTATTATTACACTTAGCAAATTTACCAAACAAATGCATGAGTTTAGACCTACGTTTGGGTCATATTTCGTGGAATTCTGAGAACGTTCAAAATTAAGCTGTTTTGCACGATTTTATTTAAGCAAGTTCGTTTCCGTTTTACACTAACTTGTAGTTATTATTATGTTTAGCAAATTTACCACACAAGTGCATGGGACTAGACCTATGTCTGGTTCATGTTTCGTGGAATTCTGAGAACATTCAAAATTAAGTTGTTTTACATGGTTTTATTAAAGCAAGTTTGTTTCCCTTATACACTAACTTGTATTTATTATTACGCTTTGCAAATTTACAACACAAATGCATGGGTGTAGACAAGCGTTTGGTACAAATTTCGTCGAATTCTAAGAACGTTCAAAATTTAGCTGTTTTGCACGATTTTATTAAAAGCAAGTTATTTTTTCTTTTTACACTAACTTGTAGTTATTATTACGCTTAACAAATTTACCACACAAATGCATGGGTCTAGATCTACGTTTGGGTCAAGTTTCATGAAATTCTGATAACGTTAAAATTAAATTGTTTTGCACGGTCTTTTTAAAGCATGTTCGTTTCCCTTTTACACTAAATTTTAGTTATTATTATGCTTAGCGAATTTACCACACACATGCATGGGACTAGACCTACGTTTGGTTCAAGTTTCGTGGAATTCTGAGAACATTCAAAATTTAGCTGTTTTGCATGGGTTGATTAAAGCAAGTTCGTTTCCCTTATACACTAACTTGTATTTATTATTACGCTTTGCAAATTTACAGAACAAATGCATTGGTGTAGTCCAACATTTGGGTCAAGTTTACTCGAATTCTAAGAACGTTCAAAATTTAGCTGTTTTGCACGGTTTTATTAAAGCAAGTTCTTTTTGCTTTTACACTAACTTATTTTTATTATTACGCTTAGAAAACTTACCACACAAATGCATGGGTCTAGACCTACGTTTGGGTCAAGTTTCGTGAAATTCAGAAAACGTTCAAATTTTAGCTGTTTTGATCGGTTTTATTAAAGCAAGTTCGTTTCCCTTTACACTAACTTGTAGTTATTATTACGCTTAGCAAATTTACCACATAAATGCATGAGTTTAGACCTACGTTTGGGTCATGTTTCGTGGAATTCTGAGAACGTTCAAAATTAAGTTGTTGTGCACGGTTTTATTAAAGCAAGTTCGTTTCCCTTTTACACTAATGCATGGGACTAGACCTACGTTTGGTTCAAGTTTCATGGAATACTGAGAACATTCAAAATTTAGTTGTTTTACATGGTTTTATTAAAGCAAGTTTGTTTCCCTTATACACTAACTTGTATTTATTATTACGCTTGCAAATTTACACCACAAATGCATGGGTGTAGACAAGCGTTTGCTACAAATTTCGTCGAATTCTAAGAAAATTCAAAATTTAGCTGTTTTGCACGATTTTATTAAAGCAAGTTCTTTTCCTTTTACACTAACTTGTTGTTATTATTATGCTTAGAAAAATTTACCACACAAATGCATGGGTCAAGACCTACATTTGGGTCAAGTTTCGTGTAATTTTGAGAACGTTCAAAATTTAGTTGTTTTGCTCGGTTTTATTAAAGCAAGTTCTTTTTCCTTTTACACTAACTTGTAGTTATAATTACTCTTTGCAAATTTACCACACAAATGCATGAGTTTAGACCTACGTTTGGGTCAAGTTTCGTGGAATTCTGAGAACGTTCAAAATTAAACTCTTTTGCACGGTTTTGTTAAAGCAAGTTCGTCTCCCGTTTACACTAACTTGTAGTTATTATTACGCTTAGCAAATTTACCACACAAATACATGGTTCTAGATCAACGTTTGGATCAAGTTTTGTGGAATTCTATGAACGTTCAATATTTAGCTGTTTTGCACGGTTTATTAAAACAAGTTCGTTTCCATTTTTACACTAACTTCTAGTCATTATTACGTTTAGCAAATTTGCCACACAAATGCATGGGTCTAGACCTACATTTGGGTCACGTTTCGTGGAATTATGAGAACGTTCGAAATTTAGCTGTTTTGCTCGGTTTTATTAAAGCAAGTTCGTTTCCCTTTTACACTAACTTATAGTTATTATTACTCTTTGCATATTTACCACACAAATGCATGAGTTTAGACCAACATTTGGGTCAAGTTTCGTGGAATTTTGAAAACGTTCAAAATTTAGCTTTTTTGCACGGCTTTATTAAAGCAGATTCGATTCCCGTTTACACTAACTTGTAGTTATTACTACGCTTTGCAAATTTACAACACAAACGCATGGCTGTAGACCAACGTTTGGGTCATGTTTCGTCGAATTCTAAGAACGTTCAAAGTTTAGCTGTTTGGCAAGGTTTTATTAAAACAAGTTATTTTTCCTTTTTACACTAACTTGTAGTTATTATTACGTTTAACAAATTTACCACACAAATGCATGGTCTAAATCTACGTTTGGGTCAAGTTTCATGGAATTCTGATAACGTTAAAAATTAAGCTGTGTTGCACGATTTTTTTAAAGCAAGTTCGTTTTCCTTTTGCACAAATTCTAGTTATTAATATGCTGTGCGAATTTACCACACAAATGCATGGGACTAGACCTACGTTTGGTTCAAGTTTTGTGGAATTCTGAAAACTTTCAAAATTTAGCTGTTTTGCATGGTTTTATTAAAGCAAGTTCGTTTCCCTTATGCACTAACTTGTATTTATTATTACGCTTTGCAAATTTACACCACAAATGCATGGGTGTAGACAAGCGTTTGCTACAAATTTCGTCGAATTCTAAGAACGTTCAAAATTTAGCTGTTTTGCACGGTTTTATTAAAGCAAGTTCTTTTTCCTTTTACACTAACTTGTAGTTATAATTACTCTTTGCAAATTTACCACACAAATGCATTTGTTTAGACCTACGTTTAGGTCAAGTTTCATGGAATTCTGAGAACGTTCAAAATTAAACTGTTTTGCACGGTTTTATTAAAGCAAGTTCGTTTTCCGTTTACACTAACTTGTAGTTATTGTTATGCTTAGCAAATTTACCACACAAATACATGGGACTAGACCTATGTTTGGTTCAAGTTTCATGGAATTCTGAGAACATTCAAAATTAAGTTGTTTTACATGGTTTTATTAAAGCAAGTTTGTTTCCCTTATACACTAACTTGTATTTATTATTACGCTTTGCAAATTTACAACACAAATTCATGGGTATAGACAAGCGTTTGCTACAAATTTCATCGAATTCTAAGAACGTTCAAAATTTAGCTGTTTTGCACGGTTTTATTAAAATTCCTTTTACACTAACTTGTAGTTATAATTACTCTTTGCAAATTTACCACACAAATGCATGAGTTTAGAGTTTGGGTCAAG
>NW_011628073.1:166582-184461 GCF_000512975.1 Sesamum indicum | reverse complement strand
AAAATTTAGTTGTTTTGCTCGGTTTTATTAAAGCAAGTTCTTTTTCCTTTTACACTAACTTGTAGTTATAATTACTCTTTGCAAATTTACCACACAAATGCATGAGTTTAGACCTACGTTTGGGTCAAGTTTCGGGGAATTCTGAGAACGTTCAAAATTAAACTCTTTTGCACGGTTTTGTTAAAGCAAGTTCGTCTCCCGTTTACACTAACTTGTTGTTATTGTTGCGCTTAGCTACGACACGACACAAATACATGGTTCTAGACCAACGGTTGGATCAAGTTTTGTGGAATTCTATGAACGTTCAATATTTAGCTGTTTTGTTTATTAAAATCGTGGTATTGTGTGTTTTCCACTGCTGATTTTATAGGTGGTGCCATTAAACAGGTCAAGTACAGAGAACAAGATAAATGATGGGTCATCGGAGGTTTTGATGTGAATGAATAGTTGAATAGAAATAGATTTATGTGCAATGGGGATGTGGTGGTGTGAGGTTCTGTAAGTGTATGGGGGTTGGTTATTGCAGTCATTTACCACACAAATGCATGAGTTTAGACCTACATTTGGGTCAAGTTTCGTGGAATTCTGAGAACGTTCAAAATTTAGCTTTTTTGCACGGCTTTATTAAAGCAGATTCGATTCCCGTTTACACTAACTTATAATTATTACTACGCTTTGCAAATTTACAACACAAACGCATGGCTGTAGATCAACGTTTGGGTCATGTTTCGTCGAATTCTAAGAACGTTCAAAATTTAGCTGTTTGGCAAGATTTTATTAAAACAAGTTATTTTTCCTTTTTACACTAACTTGTAGTTATTATTACGCTTAACAAATTTACCATACAAATGCATGGGTCTAAATCTACGTTTGGGTCAAGTTTCATGGAATTCTGATAACGTTAAAAATTAAGCTGTGTTGCACGATTTTTTTAAAGCAAGTTCGTTTCCCTTTTGCACTAAATTCTAGTTATTAATATGCTGTGCGAATTTACCACACAAATGCATGGGACTAGACCTACGTTTGGTTCAAGTTTTGTGGAATTCTGAAAACTTTCAAAATTTAGCTGTTTTGCATGGTTTTATTAAAGCAAGTTCGTTTCCCTTATGCACTAACTTGTATTTATTATTACGCTTTGGAAATTTACACCACAAATGCATGGGTGTAGACAAGCGTTTGCTAGAAATTTCGTCGAATTCTAAGAACGTCAAAATTTAGCTGTTTTGCACGGTTTTATTAAAGCAAGTTCTTTTTCCTTTTACACTAACTTGTAGTTATAATTACTCTTTGCAAATTTACCACACAAATGCATTTGTTTAGACCTACGTTTAGGTCAAGTTTCATGGAATTCTGAGAACGTTCAAAATTAAACTGTTTTGCACGGTTTTATTAAAGCAAGTTCGTTTTCCGTTTACACTAACTTGTAGTTATTGTTATGCTTAGCAAATTTACCACACAAATACATGGTTCTAGACCAACGTTTGGGTCTAGTTTTGTGGAATTCTATGAACGTTCAATATTTAGCTGTTTTGCACGGTTTATTAAAACAAGTTCGTTTCCATTTTTACACTAACTTATAGTTATTATTACGCTTAGCAAATTTACCACACAAATGCATGGGTCTAGATCTACGTTTGGGTCAAGTTTCATGGAATTCTGATAACGTTAAAATTAAGCTGTTTTACACGGTCTTTTTAAAGCATGTTCGTTTCCCTTTTACACTAAATTCTAGTTATTATTATGCTTAGTGAATTTACCACACACATGCATGGGACTAGACCTACGTTTGGTTCAAGTTTCGTGGAATTCTGATAACATTCAAAATTTAGCTGTTTTGCATGGGTTGATTAAAGCAAGTTCGTTTCCCTTATACACTAACTTGTATTTATTATTACGCTTTGCAAATTTACAAGACAAATGCATTGGTGTAGTCCAACGTTTGGGTCATGTTTACTCGAATTCTAAGAACGTTCAAAATTTAGCTGTTTTGCACGGTTTTATTAAAGCAAGTTCTTTTTGCTTTTACACTAACTTATTTTTATTATTACGCTTAGCAAATTTACCACATAAATGCATGAGTTTAGACCTACGTTTGGGTCATGTTTCGTGGAATTCTGAGAACGTTCAAAATTAAGTTGTTTTGCATGGTTTTATTAAAGTTCGTTTCCCTTTTACACTAATGCATGGGACTAGACCTACGTTTGGTTCATGTTTCGTGGAATACTGAGAACATTCAAAATTTAGTTGTTTTACATGGTTTTATTAAAGCAAGTTTGTTTCCCTTATACACTAACTTGTATTTATTATTACGCTTTGCAAATTTACACCACAAATGCATGGGTGTAGACAAGGCTACAAATTTCGTCGAATTCTAAGAACGTTCAAAATTTAGCTGTTTTGCACGGTTTTATTAAAGCAAGTTCTTTTTCCTTTTACACTAACTTGTTGTTATTATTACGCTTAGAAAATTTACCACACAAATTCATGGGTCTAGACCTACATTTGGGTCAAGTTTCGTATAATTTTGAGAACGTTCAAAATTTAGCTGTTTTGCTCGGTTTTATTAAAGCAAGTTCGTTTTTCTTTTACACTAACTTGTAGTTATAATTACTCTTTGCAAATTTACCACACAAATGCATTTGTTTAGACCTACGTTTAGGTCAAGTTTCGTGGAATTCTGAGAATGTTCAAAATTAAACTGTTTTGCAGGTTTTATTAAAGCAAGTTCGTGTTCCGTTTACACTAACTTGTAGTTTTTGTTATGCTTAGCAAATTTACCACACAAATACATGGTTCTAGACCAACGTTTGGGTCTAGTTTTGTGGAATTCTATGAACGTTCAATATTTAGCTGTTTTGCACGGTTTATTAAAACAAGTTCGTTTCCATTTTTACACTAACTTATAGTTATTATTACGCTTAGCAAATTTACCACACAAATGCATGGGTGACCTACGTTTGGGCCAAGTTTTTTTTTTGGTTTGGTAAATGTGATTTGCATTATGAAATAATGGTACAGTACAAGGGATACGCCAGAGTCTATAGAGAACAACTGTACTAATGGAATTAGACATATTAATACTCAAAATCCTCTGTCTAACATCATCAACAATGTAGGAATCCAAAACGTTTGCCGGATGCTCAATTTGCTGGAATCGTCTCAAGTTTCTTTCTCGCCATACATGGTAGACGAGTGATCCAAGTAATGCTCGATTGGCAGCATTAATAATATGCTTCCCTCTTCATTTTTGCGTTGCCCATTCTACGTCCCTTGCCCATTCCCGGTTGGGCCAAGGGACTCGAATAATCAGCCGAACAGCTGCAAGGCATAATCTACTGAAACGGCATCGGAAGAAAAGGTGGGTATGTGTCTCCAAAGCCTCCTCGTCACAAAGAATACACCCACCAAGATGTATGAACCATGGTCTGTCGGTTGTCGGTAACTTTTCCTGAATAACCATCCATAAGAATCTTCAAAGATCCCGAAAGTAGTGAAGTCCAGCCTACTTTCGGTCCAGGGGGGCAAAAGAGTCGGTAAAGTGCTTGGGTAGTGGGTTGCCCATCAGGAAATCGCCAAATGATCGTATCATCGCCTCCATGAATCTGAGGTAGTGTATATGTGATTTGGAGGCATTCCAGATCCGTGATGAGGGGCCAGTGCCATTGGCCCCCGTCAATGACCGAAGAAAGCTTAATGGAGTCTTCTTTTTTTTTCGGTAAAGTATGTTTCATTAAGTAAAATTGGTACAGTACAACAATATGGTCCCAAAATGGTGTATCCCTCGACAGGCCAAGGGATTCACCATAATCGAAATAATGCACGTGTACTGACTGATCTAGATAGTGTGATGCTATGGATTCGCTGTCTTATGTCCTCAATGATCCGTAATGCTATGGTGGTAGGCGTCCTCTCAGTGTGATCGAATCGTCTCAGGTTTCTTTCCTTCCAAATGTGGTACACACATGATGCAAGTAGTGCTCTATAAGACATGTTGATGATGTGTTTACCCCTCCATCTCCGTGAAGCCCATGTAATGTCATCTTTCCACTCTCTGTTGGGCCACAAGAATCGTATCGTTTTACGAATTTCCGTGAGGCATCTTCGGCTAAATCTGCATTGGAAGAATAAATGTGCATGAGTCTCTGTCAATCCTTCATTGCATAGGATACATGGGCCAAGGTGTGCAAGCCATGGTTTATCTATCGTAGCCAACTTGCCTTGGATGGCAAGCCATAGAATAAAGTTGTGACGTGGAATATTAAGTGATCCCGAAAGTAGTGAAAGACCAGTCTACTATCGGTCCTGGTAGGTCAAATAGCTCATAAATAGCCTGTGCTGTTGGTCGATCATTCTCAAGTCTCCAAATTATGCGGTCTTCCCCTCCAAAAATAGTGGGGAGTGCATGTGTGATCTCCAAACACTCAAGATCCGTGATAAGGGGCCATTGCCAAACTCCTTCATTAATCATCGTGCTGAGTCTGGATGACTCATCTATTCCAAGTAGTCTCGGTCCTCGTGGGAAAGATTCACAAAGAGGGCCAAGGTGGTGCCATGGATCCTGCCACAAGAGGAAATTCCTCCCATCTCCAATCCGGTAGTTCACCATGGTTTGGAGAAATATCCGTAATCGGAGAATTTTCCTCCATCCCCATGAGCCTCTTTGTTCCGTAATCGTCCATATGGAGGTATGTTGTAGGCGTCCCTGGTGCAGCCAATCAACCCAGATCGATGTCCTATCGCATCTAATGACATCACATAGTGTTTTTGTCATCAATGCACGGTTCAAGGTACTGATGTCCTTGAACCCAAGTCCTCCCTCCTCCTTTGGTCAGCATAAATCTTTCCACGCAACCTTGGCGTAACCACTATTCGTCGTTCCCTTCCACAAGAAGGCTCGCAACCTTTTCTCAATTTCATTAATAACTTTCTTGGGTAATATAAATGACGATGCTCCGTATACACTCAGTGCTATAAGTACAGATTTAATAATTTGTACTCTACCAGCATAAGATAAAGTGGTACCTTCCCAACCAGCAATGCATTTGTTAATCTTCAGTAATAGTGGGCGGCAATCTACAATAGTTAGTCGAGACGATATAAGTGGTAACCCCAGATACCGCATTGGAAGAACCCCTTCCTGAAATCCAAGTAGCGCCAACATCTCCTCACGCAGTGCTTGTGCTGAATGTGAGATAATCAGGTGGCTTTTCTGCACTTTCAGTCTGAGACCCGACCATTCGGCAAAACGATCCAGACCTGCTTTAAAGATTCTTAGAGAGTCCATATCAGCACGGCAAAATAATATCACATCATCAGCATACCCCAACTGAAAGACCCTAGCTGCCTCGCATTTCCAATGATAGGAAAATCTCTCCTCCTGATCAATCAACTGCAGGAAGCCCAAGTGTAGGACTTCCATTACAAGTACAAAAAGGTAGGGTGATAAAGGGTCACCCTGGCGAAATCCTCTGGCTCCTTGAAAGAATCCATGGGGCTTCCCATTTAGCCCAATAGAGAATGAAGGTGTTGTCACACACTCCTCAATCCATTTCACGAAAGTAATAGGGAACCCAAACATCTCCATAACTACTATCAAGAAATCCCAATCCACTGTGTCATATGCCTTTCGGATGTCAACTTTTAGAGCACATCTAGGAGGTAGACGAGTCTGGTTATAACCCGTAAAGAGTTCCTGTGCTAGCATGATGTTATCTCTTTTTTTTTGGGTAAATAGCATGATGTTCTCCAATGCTGCGTCTCGGCACAAATGCCGCTTGGCATGGGCTGATTAGTTTGTCCATTATCACACTCAACCTTTGGACAACGAGCTTTGCAATGATCTTATAAAGCACATTACAGCATGCTATGGGCCGAAAATCACTAACCGTCATAGGGGAATGTACTTTTGGAATGAGCGCCAAAATTGTAGTATTTATCTGCTTCAGAAGTCGGCCTGTAATAAAGAAGTCCAGTACTGCCGAAGTTACTTCCTGTCCAACAATAGGCCATGCTGCGTTGAAGAAGCCCAATGAGTATCCGTACGGGCCTGGGGCCTTGTCCTCAGTAATGTCAAAAACCGCCTGTGTGACATCTGTTGGTGTGAACGGTAACAGTAAAGCGGTAGATTCCTCATTACTCAGAATGTGCCTAGCCCACGGTGAGCACATCTAGGAGGTAGACGAGTCTGGTTATAACCCGTAAAGAGTTCCTGTGCTAGCATGATGTTATCTCTTTTTTTTTGGGTAAATAGCATGATGTTCTCCAATGCTGCGTCTCGGCACAAATGCCGCTTGGCATGGGCTGATTAGTTTGTCCATTATCACACTCAACCTTTGGACAACGAGCTTTGCAATGATCTTATAAAGCACATTACAGCATGCTATGGGCCGAAAATCACTAACCGTCATAGGGGAATGTACTTTTGGAATGAGCGCCAAAATTGTAGTATTTATCTGCTTCAGAAGTCGGCCTGTAATAAAGAAGTCCAGTACTGCCGAAGTTACTTCCTGTCCAACAATAGGCCATGCTGCGTTGAAGAAGCCCAATGAGTATCCGTACGGGCCTGGGGCCTTGTCCTCAGTAATGTCAAAAACCGCCTGTGTGACATCTGTTGGTGTGAACGGTAACAGTAAAGCGGTAGATTCCTCATTACTCAGAATGTGCCTAGCCCACGGTCTGAGAAACCGAATGTCAATAATAGTTCGTCGTCTATCTCCCCCTAGCAGGTTTTGGTAATATGTGACAAACTGATTAATAACTTCTTCTGGATCAGTGTGAGTGGATCCCTGGTCATCGTTGATCTGGAAGATCCTCCTTGATGATCTTCGTTTGGCAATCTTCCGAAAGAACACTCAGGAACACTGATCACCTCCCTTCATCCACTGCATCTTCGCTCGTTGTTGTGGCATAATCTGCTCCAGTTTTGTTGCTTTGGCCAGTACGAGTCGACAACAGTGTTCTAGTTGTATGTATAGCTCATCTCGTCTTCTTGAGCTAACAAGTACTTGTGCTGCTTCAAGAAACCCTTTCGGGACATTGTGCGATAGATCCCCCTTATGTCTCTTTTGCTCTCGGAATATTGGTTTCAATGCTTTGAGTTTGCGTGTCACAGCATACATAGGCGTACCAATAATGTTATGTTACCATATATTCTGTACATTAGGAATAAACTCAAGTGAACGAGCGAGGTAGTTATCGAATCGGAACATACCTCCATACTGCTGTTGTTGATCCCCATATATTACCATCGGTGAGTGGTCTTAAGTGCGTGGTGTAAGGACCAAGTAGAATGTGTTAGGAAATTGTGCCATCCATCTATCATTTATCAACATGCGGTCCAGTCTTTTCTAGAGGTTCCATGGTGTCGCACTGTGGTTGTGCCATGTGTACCACTCTCCCTGCATGGGTACTAGTAGTAGTCCTGTATTCTGAATGGCTGCATTAAAGTCTTCCATAGCTATTCGGATATCCCCTGATGTGCCACATACTTCGCTGAGGTCGCGAACTGCATTAAAGTCCCCTCCAATCAACCATAGGATATCAGCACACTGTATAGCTATATTTTCCAAAGCACTCTATAACTCTCTCCTATCAACGACCTCAATAGCTCCATAAGCGACAGTAACAACAACTGACTCATGGATTGCACGAATATTAACAAGATAATGAATAAATTGCATTCCGCATTCAACCACTTCAACATCAATAAAATTATCATCCCAAGCAATCCACACTCGATTACCAGAAGATCTGTAATCCACATACCATTTCCAATGGGGTAATAGAAAAGATTGAATTTGAGCTGCATTATTAATACTAACCCGTGTTTCAAGAAGACCGAGAAATTGTAACCTGAATTCAGCAACGATGTCTTTCACTGCTTGCTGATGGTCTCTTTTATTCAAGGCCACAAACATTCCATATTGTTGTGTTCAACATGGATCATGAAGTATGGGGCTGCGTTCATTAGGACCCCGGACTATAGCATCTGCATCGTCAATTAAGTGTAGAGCTTCAAATGTATTATATACTACAATCTCCTTACCCTTCTCCTCTCGACTTGCCTTCAATCCACATCCATGAGAAGGCACTGCCTTACCCCTATCGTTTTGTTTCTCCTCATTTCTCGAAGCACCAGCTCCCATTCTATCATTATTCGAAGCCTTCCTTTCATTGGCCAGTTGTGGTTGGGGAACGATAGCTTTCGGCACATACACAGCTACCGGTGGTTTAGTGGATTTAACGGGTTTATTCATTGCAAAATCTTTCGTCATATGTCCGATCATCATACAACTCATACATTTCGGAGGTAGCCATTCGTATTCGACATCAATCTTACACGGTGTTTTCCCTCCATCCTCATTCGGTGTCATGATTATAACATGTTTTATCAACTTCTGTGTAACTTCTAGTATCACGCATACACGAGCGAAATCCAGTCTCGTGCATGCCCTCGTTATCACATCTGGATATAGGGGTTTACCCACTCCACTTGCAACTGTACTCAATCCTTCCATTGTCCAGTATTCCATAGGCAAGTGCCGAAGTTTAATCCATACAGGTATTTGCGTATGCTTCTGTTTCCTCATAGCCATACCCGGTTCCCACTTCTGGAGTACAATTGGCTACTCTTGGAACAGCCATAGTCCGCCTTCTATCACCTCTTCCATGGCAATGACATTTTTAAATTGAAAGAAGAAAAAGCCATTAGCTGTCGCAGCTACCTCTCGTAAATCGTGCCAGACCGAATGAGCATATTCCTTCAGATGATGGTAATACGGCCGCTTTCCCAAAAAGTATCCAACAGTAGTTTTCCAACGCTTAGCTCCATCACGCACAGTATCTAAAGATGGACAAACCACAACCTCACCATTTTGCGTCAATGGGGCTATATATGAAAGCGTTTTTCGTGATGAATTATTGAAGTCTTGGGTTATTTTGTCATCAATTACTGAGTTCCCATGTTTATGTAATGGAATGTTGCCAATAAACAATCCCGTCGGAGCACGATTCACAAGAGAAGGAAGCATTTTTTTCAAGCCAATTCACAGGCTGACATCACTGCTGACGTCAGTAGAGTCAGCAGTGACATCATCAGTCAACAGGTCAACAATAGCTGCAGATGTGACGTCAGCGATGATGTCATTCCCTTCCACATCCTTTGCCACACGATTTGCCAACTCAGTGCCAACCTGGCTTGGTTTAGTCACGTCAGCATCCCGTGGTATCTCAACAGTCGCTGGAGCATTCCCACCTATAGCACCAGTCGCCGGCGGGAGCAAAGGAACGTCTTTTCCAGCGAAAAAAACAGTATCCGGCATATCAGATGCCTGCTATCGCGACGCAGGTTTGTTCCCCAGGTTTTTCGATGAAACCGAGGTTGGTCTCGATGGTAATAGGCATCTCCAAGGATGGTGTATAGCCGTTGCTCGTGGCGGCGCACCACCCATCTTGGAACCAATCCATGACTGCGTCGGCTTCACTCGAAATCGCCTCATCCACTTGGTTTTCAGACCTAATAAAGCCTTAACAGCCTTCTCGTCGCCTTTATCAATTACAGTGTGAGCCAATCTTAGGAATTCCTCGAGGTTGAATAGTTCATCTTTGCATCCGCCATTGTTAGGAGGTGAAGATCCATGAAACCCTAGTTTTTGCGGCGCTTCGACTGATATCGATTCTATGGACAAGATCCCATCTTTCAAGTTTGAAGACGTACCTATCATCTTCACAGACCCTCCATTTTCATTGTTGGCCGGAAAAACGCAAATTTCCGTCGAATTTTCTCTATGCAGCCCTTTGTCTTCTCGAAACCCTAAATATGGCGATTCATTTCCCGACGTGGTTTTCGCCCCCAAATCACAACTAATCATTAGTGGATCTTCATTGTTTATCCCCGCAATACTTGCCTGCTCACCCATCGTCGGATAATCGAGTTTTCCGATCTGAAAATTTAGATCCGACGCTGTAACTTCCTCATCGGAAAATCGCTTTCTCCCATCACCGTCCTTCTCAAAATAGTCAGCCAAATCACCTTCGTTACCCTCAGCGAACGCCTCACCTTCTTCCTCCATCATGCCATCGATTTGCATGAGAGATAGTAACTTTTCATCTAGTATTCGGAAATCTGGTTTTTCTCCCAGAAAATCGACTCCGCCGATCACCAGCCGGCGTCCACTTTCCTCCTCGTCAGCCCAGTCATCGGCCGTCTCATCCTCATCATCGCCGGTCGGAGTTTGCATGGAGAGACACTAGTATGTGTGTTTGGTGGTGTAGTAGTGTGTGTAGGAGAGAGAATTTTTAGTGAAAGAATTTTTGTAGTCCATTTTTTTCCTCCCTTTTCGTTATGGAATGGAGTTTTCAAGCCAAGTAAGTTCGGTCCGCGTCGAAATCTAGGAAGCAGGGGTCCAAGTTGATGCCATGGATCCTTCCAAAGATAGAAGGTCCTCCTATCTCCAATATGAAACTCCACCATTGGTTGAATATAGCTGCGCAGACGAAGCAGCTTTCTTTTTTTCAGTAAAAGTAAATTTCATTAAGTAAAATTGGTACAGTACAACAATATGGTTCCAAAATGATTTATCCCTCGACAGGCAAGAGATTCGCCATAATCGAAATAATGCACGTGTACTGATTGATCTAGATAGTGTGATGCTATGGATTCGTTGTCTTATGTCCTCAATGATCCGTAATGCTATGGTGGTAGGTGTCCTCTCAGTGTGATTGAATCGTCTCAGGTTTCTTTCCTTCCAAATGTGGTACACACATGATGCAAGTAGTGATCTATAAGACATGTTGATGATGTGTTTACCCCTCCATCTCCGTGAAGCCCATGTAATGTCATCTTTCCACTCTCTGTTGGGCCACAAGAATCGTATTGTTCTACGAATTTTCGTGAGGCATCTTCGGCTAAATCTACATTGGAAGAATAAATGTGCATGTGTCTCTGTCAATCCTTCATTACATAGGATACATGGGCCAAGGTGAGCAAGCTATGGTTTATCTGTCGTAGCTAACTTGCCTTGGATGGCAAGCCATAGAATAAAGTTGTGACGTGGAATTTTAAGTGATCCCGAAAGTAGTGAAGACCAGTCTACTTTCGGTCCTGGTGGGTCAAATAGCTCATAAATAGCCTGTGTTGTTGGTCGATCATTCTCAAATCTCCAAATTATGCGGTCTTCCCCTCCAAAAATAGTGGGGAGTGCATGTGTGATCTCCAAACACTCAAGATCCGTGATAAGGGCCCATTGCCAAATGCCTTCATGAATCACCGTGTTGAGTCTGGATGACTCATCTATTCCAAGTAGCCTCGGTCCTCGTGGGAAAGATTCACAAAGAGGGCCAAGGTGGTGCCATGGATCCTACCACGAGAGGAAATTCCTCCCATCTCCAATCCGATAGTCCACCATGGTTCGAAGAAATATCCGTAATCGTAGGATTTTCCTCCATCCCCATGAGCTTCTTTGGTCCGTAATCGTCCATATGGAGGTATGTTGTAGGTGTCCCTGGTGCAGCCAATCAACCCAGATCGATGTCCTATCGCATCTAATGACATCACATAGTTTTTTTGTCATTAATGCACGGTTCAAGGTACTGATGTCCTTGAACCCAAGTCCTCCCTCCTCCTTTGGTCGGCATAAATCTTTCCACGCAACCTTGGCGTAACCATTATTCGTCGTTCCCTTCCACAAGAAGGCTCGCAACCTTTTCTCAATTTCATTAATAACTTTCTTGGATAATATAAATGCCGAAGACCAGTAAACACTCAGTGCTATAAGTACAGATTTAATAATTTGTACTCTACCAGCATAAGATAAAGTTGTACCTTCCCAACCAGCAATCCGTTTGTCAATCATCAGTAATAGTGGACGGCAATCTGCAATAGTTAGTCGAAACGATATAAGTGGTAAACCCAGATACAGCATTGGAAGAACCCCTTCCTGAAATCCAAGTAGCGCCAACATCTCCCCACGCAGTGCTTGTGCTGAACGAGAGATAATCAGGTGGTTTTTCTGCACGTTCAGTCTGAGACCCGACCATTCGGCAAAACGATCCAGACCTGCTTTAAAGATTCTTAGAGAGTCCATATCAGCACGGCAAAATAATATCACATCATCAGCAAACCCCAACTGAAAGACCCTGGCTGCCTCGTATTTCCAATGATAGGAAAATCTCTCCTCCTGATCAATCAACTGTAGGAAACCCAAGTGTAGGACTTCCATCACAAGTACAAAAAGGTAGGGTGATAAAGGGTCACCCTGCCGAAGTCCTCTGGCTCATCGAAAGAATCCATGGGGTTTCCCATTTAGCCCTATAGAGAATGAAGGTGTTGTCACACACTCCTCAATCCATTTCACGAAAGTAATAGGGAACCCAAACATCTCAATAACTACTATCAAGAAATCCCAATCCACTGTGTCATATGCCTTCCGGATGTCAACTTTCAAAGCACATCTAGGAGGTAGACGAGTCTGGTGATAACCCCACGATCCTCCCTGTTCGCCAACTATCCATATGGAGTTATTCCGTAATCGTCTGTGCTGCAACCACTCAACCCAGATAGATGTTCGGTCACATCTACTGACATCGCACAATTTCTTTGTCATTAAGGCACGATTAATAATACCAATACCTTTAATTCCTAGACCGCCTTCTTCTACCAGTCTGCAAACATCTTTCAACGCTACTTTGGATCAAGTTTCGTGGAATTCTGAGAACGTTCAAAATTTAGCTGTTTTGCTCGGTTTTATTAAAGCAAATTCATTTCCCTTTTACACTAACTTGTACTTATTATTACTCTTTGCAAATTTTCCACACAAATGCATGAGTGTAGGCCTACATTTTTTTTTGGATAAATGTAAGTTTCATTAAAAAAAAGGAGGTAAAAAGTACAACAATCAAATGGTGGTTCCCCCAACAGACCAAGGGATACGCTAAAGTCTATGGAGTGCACATGTACTAATAGAACTGGAAAGATTAATACTAATTATCCGCTGTCTAACGTCTTCTATGATGCAAGTAGCTAATATAGTTTCCGGCCGATGGGTGTGCTCAAATCGTCTCAAATTCCTCTCTCGCCATATATGGTATATGCATTCACCAAGTAATGCTCGATAAGCAACATTAACAATATGCTTCCCCCTCCACTTCCTCGATGCCCATTCCACGTCTCTTGTCCACTCTCGATTGGGCCAAGCGAATCGGATATGTTGTCGTATAGCTGCAAGGCATCCTCTGCTAAATCGACATCGGAAGAACATGTGAGTGTGTGTCTCGTTGTCGTATAGCTGCAAGGCATCCTCTGCTAAATCGACATCGGAAGAACATGTGAGTGTGTGTCTCCGTGTACCCTCATCACAGAGAATACATCTCCCTAGATGGGTCATCCCTGGTTTATCAGTTGTCGGTAGCTTCTCCTAAATTGCTAGCCAAAGAATGAAGTTATGACGGGGAATCTTCAAAGAACTCGAAAGTAGTGATGACCATCCTACTTTCGGTCCAGGTGGACAGAAAAGTCTATATAGGGATTGTATAGTGGGTCGTCCCTCTAAAAACCGCCAGTTGATCCTGTCATCCCCTCCATGAATCTGGGGTAACATGTAAATAATCTCCATACATTCCAAATCAGTAATGAAAGGCCACTGCCATTGCCCCTCATTAATGACAACTTGTAGTTTGGCGGATTCATCAAGTCCTAAGAGGCTCGGTCCCCGTGGGAATCTAGCAATAAGTGGGCCCAAGTGGTGCCACGAGTCCTTCCACAAGTAGAATGACCTCCCCTCTCCAATAAGAAACTCTGTCATAGGCAGTATAGAGCTGCGAAGTCGGAGCAGTTTTCGCCATCCCCATGATCCTCCCTTCTCATTAATTGTCCAAATTGAAGTGTTGTGCAATCGTGTCTGCTTCAACCACTCAACCCATATAGATGTTCGGTCACATAGAATAACATCACATAACTTCTTTGCTATTAAGGAACGGTTAAGGATACCGATATCCTTAATTCATTGGTCTCCTTCTTTAATTGGTTTACACACATCCTTCCACGCTACCTTGGCGTATCCCGACGTAGAAGTGCCTTTCCAAAGAAAAGTTCTGAGCCGTTTCTCAATTTGTTTAATAATAGCCTTCGGTAAGATGAATGCAGACGCCCAATAAATGCTCATTGCTGAAAGTACAGATTTAATAATTTGTATACGTCCAGCATACGATAATGAAATTCCTTCCCAGCCATTGATGCGAGCATCAATTTTCAATAAAAGTGGTTGACAATCGGATATAGACAATCTAGAAGACAGTAGAGGGAGGTCCAAGTACCTCATTGGTAGTTGGCCCTCCTGGAAGCCCATAATTGTTAAAATCTGATCCTTCCAACCTTGTAAGCCCATAATTGTTAAAATCTGATCCTTCCAACCTTGTGCTGATCGAGAGATAATGACATGACTTTTTTGAACATTCAGCCGAAGTCCCGACCATTCTGCAAATCGGTCCAACGCCCTCTTGAGGATCCTGAGTGAATTCAAGTCAGCTCTACAGAAAAGTAGGAGATCGTCTGCGAATCCCAACTGGAAGACTTTGGCCGGCTCACATTTCCAGTGATAGGAGAATTGCAAATCCTGCTCAATAAGTTGCAATAATCCCAAATGCAAGACTTCCATAACGAGAACAAAAAGATAGGGAGATAGAGGGTCTCCCTGTCTTAATCCACGTGCTCCTGCAAAGAAACCATGAGGGTTTCCATTAAGACCAATCGAAAATGCCGCCGTCGTTACACACTCCTCAATCCACTTGGTGAACGTTTGGGGGAATCCAAATAATTGCAAGACCGCAAGTAGTAAATCCCACTCTACAGTATCATATGCCTTCCTGATATCGACTTTCAGGGTACAACGAGGTGGGAGCCTCACCTGGTTGTATCTCGTGAGCAGTTCCTGTGCCAACAAAATATTGTCCCCAATGCTACGTCCTGGGATAAACGCTCCCAGACAGGGACTAATTATCTTGTCCAGAACCACACTCAACCGTTGGACAAGTAATTTTGCAATAATTTTGTATAACACATTACAGCATGAAATTGGCCTAAAATCACCAATAGTCATAGGAGTGTGTACCTTAGGGATTAGTACCAAAAGTGTGGAGTTGACTTGTTTGAGTAGTTTACTGATACTAAAGAATTCCAGTACCGCCTTTGTAACTTCCTGTCCCACCACTGGCCAGGCTGCTTTAAAGAATCCTGATGAATATCCATCAGGTCCTGGGGCCTTGTCCTCTGCAATGTCAAATACTGCTTGCATCACATCATCCGGGGTAAACGCCAATATAAGATGGCCAGCCTCCTCATTAGGAAGAATATGTCTTGCCCATTATCTGAGAAAGCCAATATCTAACGTTATCTGACGTCTGTTACCGCCCAAGTGATTTTGGTAATAACAGATAAATTCATTGATAATCTCTTTTGGTTCAGTGTGGATGGTCCCGTTGTCATCATTTATCTGCAGTATCCTCCTTGCCACCCTTTTCTGGGCAATTTTACGAAAGAAAATACGGGAGCATTGGTCACCCCCCTTCATCCACTGCATCTTGGCTAGCTGTTGCAGCATGATTTGTTCCAGTTTTTCCGTTTTTGCATAAACCAGGCGGCAGCAGTGTTCTAATTGTAGAAAGGCCTCATTCTGTCTATCTGAGCTCACCAGCTGTTGTGTCTCATCTAGAAAGCCTTTAGCTAATTGAACGTTTAGAGTCAAATCCCCCTTCTTCCTCCTTCGCTCTCTGAAGACCGGCTTCAATGCTTTAAGTTTACGTGTTACCGCAAACATAGGCACCCCAACCATTGTATTCTGCCAGATATTCTACACACTGCAGATAAATTTAGGTGAGTGTGTTAGGTAGTTGTCAAATCAAAACATACCTCCTGTTTGACTTTGCCTGTCCCCATGCAGTACAAGCGGCGAGTGGTCAGAAGTCCGCGGTAAAAGGCAATGATAACATGAGGAAGGGAACCTCGCAAGCCATCTATCATTAATAAGAATTCGATCCAATCTCTTCCATAGACTCCGCGAGTTCGTGCTGCAGTTGTGCCAAGTATACCGTTCCCCCTGCATAGGCAAAGGTATTAACCTGGCCTCCTGAACACCAGCATTGAATTCTTCCATGGCCATCCTTATATCCCCAGAAGCTCCACACACCTCATTCATTTCTCGGACCGCGTTGAAGTCCCCCCCCACCAGCCAGGGCTCATCCGAGTGCTCTCGAGCTAATATTTTCAAGGTATTCCATAAACTTCTGCGATCAATCATCTCAGAGGCACCATAAACAATAGTGATTATGAGGGATTCACTATTTGCCCTATGAGTGACGCGACAGTGCATAAATTGGTTCCCCAAATCAAGAATATGAACGTCCACAACATTATCATCCCACGCTACCCAAATACGGTTACCCACAGTTGCATAATCAACAAACCATTTCCAATGAGGAAGCAAAAAAGACTGAATATGCATGACGTTGTTAATACGAACACGAGTTTCTAAGATGCCCATAAAATCTAACCTGTATTCCGAGATAAGGTCCCTTAATGCGAGCTGATGGTCTCTCTTATTCAGCCCCCGGACATTCCATACCGCGAGATTCAACATGGATCACTACTAGAGGGGCTGCATGTGTTAGGACCCCTAGTATTCTTTTCTGCATCGTCCAGTGAATTCAGAGCATCAAAAGGATTAAAAGTAACCACTTCCTTACCCTTCTCTTTCTGCGATGAGGTGTAGCGTTTATTCTGTTTTGTACCTTCATCTCCTCTCACTTTATCCTCCACTACAACCACGGTCTTATGTTTCTTTTCTCTCTCCTCGGCAACTGGTGGAGTGGGGACATTGGCTTTTGGTACAAACACTTTCACCGGAGGCTTTGTCTGTTTCTGAGGATTGGTCAACGAACACTCCTTCACCGAGTGACCCAACGTCATGCATCCTGTGCATTAAGGGGGAAGCCATTCATACTCGATATCAACCTTGCATGGGGTTTCCCCACCATCTTCATCTGGAGTCATTATGATAATATATTTTTCCAATTTCTTAGTAACATCAATCATCACGCATACACGAGCGAAGTCCAGTCTCGTGCACCCACGTTACCGCATTAGGGTATAGTGGCTTACCCACACCGCTAGCCACAGTACTCAATCCTTCCGTCGTCCAGAATTCCAATGGAAGGTGTCGCAGTTTTATCCAGACAGGCATTTGTGTATGCTTCAACTTTCTCATAGCCATACCTGGTTCCCACTTTTGCAACACAATTGGTTGTCCCTGAAACAGCCATGCCCCCCTTCTATGACCTCCTCCATATCGATTTCCGTTTTAAATCGGAAGAAAAAGAAGCCATTAGCAGTTGCAGTGACCTCTCATAGCGCCGGCCGAATCGAATGGGCAAACTACTTTAAATGGTGATAGTACGGTCGCTTAACCATAAAGTATCCCACTGCCGTAGATTTCCATCGTTTGGCTCCGTCACGCACAATATCAAGTGAAGGACGAACTACAACTTCCCCATTTTGCTTCGTTGGGGCAATTAAAGATAGCATTTTTTGGGACGAATTGTTGAATACATCAGCAATTTTATCATTAACAATCCCATTAGAACCAGTGTGAAGCGGAATGTTCCCAATAAACAAGGGAACTGGTGTCAATTTTTTCCCCAGGTTGCTATATTTTTCCCCCATAAAATTGGTGATGTCAGCCCTAGGATGGATGACATCAGCCCTAGCATCATGGATGACATCAGCCCTAGCAGCAGGGATGACATCAGCCCTAGCATTATGGATGACCTCAGCCCTAGCATCATGGATGACATCAGCCCTAGCATCATGCATGACATCAGCCCTAGCATCA
>NW_011628073.1:147898-166544 GCF_000512975.1 Sesamum indicum | reverse complement strand
GGCTTATGTCAGCCGCCCTCTCATCCACCTCACCTACCTTGTCACCCACTTCCGCCGCCACATCAGCTCCGCCCACGTCACCGGTCGCCGGGAAAGTCACCGGCTGTTCACCATCACGCCGGAAAAATGCGCAGGGGATCCAGGAGCTGCAAAAGTGTGTGCAGCAACATTCCGACCACTGGCACTCATCGGTCGTCCAGAGAATCCTCCATTTCTGCCCATCTCCGACGAAGAATTGAAAACAGTCGCCGCCGTGGGGAGTTGAAGCTTTGCCGACGTCTCACCTCCATTTCCGACCGTCGTTTGCCCAGCAATGCGAGGGAGAAGGCAATGCCTGGCCTTGAGAAATTTTCCGGTCACTCGTCGCTCTTGCCCGCGCGCCACCATTGGCGTTTCACACCAATTTCTGCCATCTCCAAAGTGTGATTTCCATCAGATTTGAAGGTCGTACAAAGCAGCCATGGAACCCTCATCGCCCTGGTTAACAACCCGGTTGGCAAGTTTCAAGAATTCGTCTAGATTGAAAGAGGAGGAAGACGGTCCGCCATGATCGACTTTCAAGCTCGCTCCGCCTCCAAACTCTAGATCTGCAGTCGCGGTTTCAGCTCCCATTTCCCCTCCTTTCGTCGTCGACAGCCCTTCTTCGCCGATGGAGACCCTTGGACTACCCTCAACCGGCGGCAAGACGGCATTTTCAGCCGGCACCGAGAGACCCGACCCTTCTTCTTCTCCATCGCGTTCAGCTCGGTTTCACGAATCATGTCCATGGCCGTCCTTCTTCCGCCGACCATTCACTGTTCCGTCACTCTCGCCGTCGACCAGAGCCTTGCCGGTGGTGTCCCCGTCGCCGGCCGGAAGTGAGGAAGAAGAAGCATTAGTATGTGAAAAATTAGAGAGAGAATTTTTTTTTGGGTCCATCTTTTTACTTAATCAAACTTACAAATAGTTTAGACCTACATTTGGGTCATGTTTCGTGAAATTCTGAGAACGTTCAAACGTTAGCTTTTTTGCACAGCTTTATTAAAGCAGATTCGATTCCCGTTTACACTAACTTGTAGTTATTATTATGCTTTGCAAATTTACAACACAAACGCATGGGTGTAGACCAACGTTTGGGTCATGTTTCGTCGAATTCTAAGAACGTTCAAAATTTAGCTATTTTGCACGGTTTTATTAAAGCAAGTTATTTTTCCTTTTTACACTAACTTGTAGTTATTATTACGCTTATCAAATTTACCAAACAAATGCATGGGTCTAGATCTACGTTTGGGTCAAGTTTCATGAAATTCTGATAACGTTAAAAATTAAGCTGTTTTGCACGATTTTTTTAAAGCAAGTTCGTTTTCCTTTTACACTAAATTCTAGTTATTATTATGCTTAGCGAATTTACCACACAAATGCATGGGACTAGACCTACATTTGGTTCAAGTTTCGTGGAATTATTATGCTTAGCTGTTTTGCATGGTTTTATTAAAGCAAGTTCGTTTCCCTTATACACTAACTTGTATTTATTATTACGCTTTGCAAATTTACAAGATAAATTCATTGGTGTAGACCAACGTCTGGGTTAAGTTTACTCGAATTCTAAGAACGTTCAAAATTTAGCTGTTTTGCACGGTTTTATTAAAGCAAGTCCTTTTTGCTTTTACACTAACTTGTTGTTATTATTACACTTAGCAAACTTTTCTGGGTAAATGTAAATTTAATTAATAAAGTAATGGTACAGTACAACATATGTTCATCAATTGGTTTCTCCCTCGATCCAAGGGATACGCCATAATCTATACAATGCGTGTACTGACTTACGAAGCTAAATTGACATTAAGTATCCTCTGTTTGACATCATCGGTGATCAGGAAACTCAAAGTGGCTGGTGTCCGCTCAGTGTGTTCAAATCTCCTCAAGTTCCTTTCCTTCCATATGTGGTAGACACATGCTGCAAGTAGTGAACGGTAAGCGATATTAACAATGTGTTTACCTCTCTATTTCCACGTCTCCCACTCAATATCTATTGACCAATCCGTGTTAGGCCAATGAAACCGAATCCGTCTAGGAATCTCAAGCAGGCACTGACGACTATATCTGCATCGGAAGAATAAGTGTGTATGAGATTCCGTAGCTCCCTCATTGCACAAGATGCACGCTCCAAGATGAGATAGCCATGGTATGTATGTGGATGGTAATTGTCCGAGGATTGCATGCCATAATATGAACGAATGACGAGGAATCTTAAAAGAGCCCGAAAGTAGCAAAGACCATCCTACTTTCGGTTCAGGGGGATCAAATAGTCGGTAGAGCCTCCACACCACTCGGTCTTCACCTCCAAGAATAAATGACAGGTTATGTGTGATACCCAAACATTCAAAGTCCGTGATGGTTGGCCATTGGCACTTGCCTGCTGAAATCACCGAACTTAGTTTTGTTGTTTCTTCAACGATGACGTGGAGCCCAACTCAGCGGCTGACTTGGCGCATAGGTTGGATGGAAATTCTGCTGACATCAGCATTGCTAGGGCTGTTGTCAGCAATGACAGTGATGACAGTAGGGCTTATGTCAGCAGTGATGCTGCTGCTGATGACATCAGTGATGCTGCTGTTGATGTCATCAAGGATGTAGGAAAAAAACAGTTTCTTGACACCACAATGGCAGTGAACGTGGAGTGTAATATGGCGAAGGAAAAATCATTTGTTGCTCCAGTCCAAACGGGATTGTACGTGGGTAATATTCCGTTGAATGCATATCCCAAACCAATTATTGACGATAAAACTGCGCATGCATTTAACCACTCAAGTCCATTGCTCCAACACTACAAAATGGAGAGGTGATTGTGAGACCGACGTAGACACTATCCGAAACGGGTCTAAGCGCTGGAAAACTACCACGGTCGGATATTTTTTGGGGAAACGCCCGTACTTTCACCATTTGAAGGAATACGCGTTATCAGTTTGGCCAGGGTTAAGAGAGGTAACCGGTACTATTAACGGTTTCTTTTTCTTCCAGTTTAAGTCAGTTGCAGATATGGAAGATATTATTGAAGGAGGGCCGTGGCTGTTTCAGGGACAGCCTATTGTTCTTAAAAAATGGGAGCTGGGAATGGTTCTGAGGAAACTCAAACATACCCAGGTTCCTGTCTGAATCAAATTGCACCACCTTTTGGTGGAGTTGTGGACGGAGGAGGGACTCAGCATAGTGGCTAGTGGAGTGGGTAAACCTTTATACCCGGATGGAGTTGTGGACGGAGGAGGGACTCAGCATAGTGGCTAGTGGAGTGGGTAAACCTTTATACCCGGATGCGATAACGAGAGCATGCACGAAACTGGATTTCGCTCGTGTATGCGTTATGCTGGATGTGAATTCTAGAGTACCAAAGCACATTATCATTATGACACCGGATGAGGAAGGAGGAGAATTACCGTGCAAAATTGATGTCGCTGACAGGCGAGAATTATGGGCCTCTCTAGAATGCTTATCTTTACAATGCATTAATATTCCCTGGCTGGTTGGAGGCGACTTCAATGCAGTCAGGGATCTCAGTGAGGTCTGTGGTACGTCGGGAGATATAAGGGTGGCGATGGAGGAATTTAATACGTGCCTACAGAATACTGCGCTTTTTCCATTACCGATGCAGGGTGAATGGTACACATGGCATAATCGAACTGCTGGTCCTCGCAACTTGTGGAATCGACTTGATTGTATGCTAACCAATGATACATGGACTATGCGGTTTCCATCAGTCTTCTATTAATGCCTCACACCACGGACATCGGATCACTCGCAGATGGTGATTAATGGGGATAATCAGCAGCGATCTGGAGGTATGTTCCGGTTTGACAACTTCCTTACTCTCTCACCAGATTTTATTCCTAGCGTGCAGAGTATATGGCAGCATCAAATAGTGGGAGTGCCTATGTTCTTAGTCACCCGCAAACTCAAGGCACTCAAACCTATTTTTCGGGAACAGAGGAGAAATGAAGGGGATCTTTCTCACAATGTTGAGTTGGCAAGGGGGTTCCTGGAGCCGGCCCAAGTGTTGGTTAGCTCGCACAGACAGGATGAGCTATTTCTTCTGTTGGAGCACTGCAGTCGACTTGTGTATGCAAAACCGGCGAATTGGAGAGGATCATGCTGCAACAGAGGGCAAAGATAGAATGGATGAAGGGTGGTGACCAGTGTTCCAGAGTGTTCTTTCATAAAATTGCCCAAAGACGGACAGATAGACGAATCTTGCAAATTAATGATGCCCAAGGAATTACAATTACGGAACAAAACTATACATGAATTTATCTCCTATTATCAATCCTTGCTAGGGGGAGACAGGCGTCAGAGGGTGATGGACCTTCGGTTTCTTCGGCCTTGGGCGAGGCATATCATAACAACTGAGGAGACAGGCCAACTACTTGAATCGTTCAGTGAAGAGGATATCAAAGAAGCTGTTTTTGACATCGGCGAGGATAGAGCACCTGGGCCTGATGGGTATTCATCAGGCTTCTATAAAAACGCCTGGCCGGTGGTGGGACAGGAGGTAACGAAGGCAGTACAGGAGTTCTTTTCTACGGGAAAGCTTCTTAAGCAGATTAATAGTACAATTTTGACGATCATCCCCAAGGTACACTCTCCCACGTGTATTGCACACTTTCGCCCTATCTTATGTTGTAACGTACTTTATAAAATCATTGCTAAACTTATTCTCCAAAGATTGAGTGTGGTTTTGGACAAGATTATCTGCCCCTGCCAGGCAGCGTTTGTCCCTGGCCGGAGCATAGGGGACAATGTTATGCTAGCACAGGAACTCTTCACTGGTTATAACCAGGCCCGACTCCCACCGAGATGTGCTTTGAAAGTAGATATTCGGAAGGCGTATGACACAGTTGAGTGGGATTTCTTGCTATCGGTGCTTCAGCTATTCGGTTTCCCAGAGATATTCAAACGATGGATTGAGGAGTGTATCAGCTCAACTTCCTTTTCGGTGGGGATGAACGGAAAGCCACATGGATATTTTGCGGGTGCCAGAGGGCTTCGACAAGGCGACCCATTATCACCATATCTCTTCGTCCTTGTGATGGAGGTTCTACACATGGGAATACTACAGCTGATAGAACAGGACATGAACTTCGCATTCCATTGGAAGTATGACGATCTTAGAATCTTCCAACTGGGGTTCGCTGATGACCTACTCCTATTCTACCGAGCTATTACTGAATCTGCTAGGATCTTCAAATCCGGTCTGGATCGATTTGCTGATTGGTCGGGACTACACCTCAATGTTGAAAAAAGCCATATCATCATATCACGATCAGCCCAGAATATACGAGAGGAGCTGCTTGCGGTGTTGGGATTTTAGGAAGGCCACTTACCGATGAGGTACTTGGGTCTACTATTGATCTCTTCTCGATTATCTATCGCCGACTGCCAACCATTACTGAGTAAGATCGATGCACGTTTCAATGGTTGGGAGGGATTGGCACTGTCATATGCGGGTAGAGTACAAATCATTAAGTCTGTTCTTGGGGCTTTGGGTGTCTATTGGGCTTCGGCATTTATTTTGCCAAAAGGGGTCATTAAAGACATTGAGAAGTGATTACGAGCCTTCTTATGGAGAGGTACGGGAAATATTGGATACCCTAAAGTCGCATGGAAGGAGATTTGCAACCCGAAGGAGGAGGGAGGCCTTGGCCTTAGGGATATGGGTACTCTTAATCGAGCATTGATGTGCAAAAAGCTTTGTGAAGTCATCCGATGTGAGAGGACTTCTATCTGGGTCGAGTGGCTGCGTCATGGCCGACTACGAGATGATTCGATATGGACTATTCCGGCGAATCGTGGGCCATGGGGATGGAGGAAAATTTTGCGATTGCGAGGCTGGTTACGCTCAGTGGTGGAATATCGTATTGGTGATGGGAGTGATTTTTTCTTATGGAAGGATCCATGGCATCACCTTGGGCCCCTCCTTCATAGATTTCCACGAGGACCCAACAGTCTGGGATTACATGAGTCTACCATGTTAAGTTCGGTTATCTGTGAGGGCCATTGGCACTAGACATTAATCACGGACATGGAATGCATGGAGATTACACACGTACTGCCTCGAATCCATGGGGATACAGATCGTATTATTTGGAAGGGCTCGAGTGGGAAACCCACTACCCAGGAGTTCTATCGGGCTATGATACCAGCAGGACCGAAAGTAGGTTGGAATTCACTACTTTCGGGTTCTTTGAAGATCCCACGACATTTGTTTATCCTTTGGTTAGCTATCCAGGAGAAGCTCGCAATGACGGATAAGCCATGGCTTTCCCATCTTGGGTGCTGCGTATTGTGCAATGAAGACATGGTGGAGTCTCATAACCACCTGTTTTTCCATTGCCGATTTAGTAGACGATGACTCAGTTATATTCGACGAATTGTACGATTCCAGTGGCCTAATAGGGATTGGGTCAGAGATGTTGAATGGGGCGCAAGAAAATGGCGCGGAAAACACATCATCAGTATATCTTACCGATGCCTGCTTGGATCGTGTGTATACCATATTTAGGAAAGGAACCTGAGACGATTTCAGCACGAGGATAGACCCCCGAGTGTAGTGGCCAACTTAATTGTAGAAGATGTGCGGCAACGTATACTCAGTATTAAGCTTCCTAGCTCTATTAGCACATGTGACTTGTATAGACTTTGGCGCATCCCCTGGCCTGTCGAGGGAAGCGCCTATTGAAGGACACTGCTGTACTATACTTCTCTTTCTTATAATGAAAATTACACTTACCCAAAAAAAAATCATGGCTTTCTCACCTGGGAGCATGCGTATTGTGCGATGAGAGAACTACGGAATCTCA
Organism: Sesamum indicum; assembly: GCF_000512975.1. Classification (NCBI taxonomy): domain Eukaryota; kingdom Viridiplantae; phylum Streptophyta; class Magnoliopsida; order Lamiales; family Pedaliaceae; genus Sesamum; species Sesamum indicum. The sequence goes on along the minus strand of NW_011628073.1, from coordinate 159,714 downwards.
TTCACACTTATTCTTCCGATGCAGATTTAGTCGTCAGTGTCTTCTTGAGATTCGCAGACGGACTCGCTTTCACTGGCTTAATAGGGATTAGACAACAGATATTGAATGGGCGACGCGGAAATGGAAAGGCAAGCATATTATTAATAGCGCTTACCGTACACCACTTGCATCGTGTGTCTACCACATTTGGAGGGAGAGGAACTTGAGGAGATTTGAACACACTGAGCGGACACCGGCCACTTTGAGTATCCTAATTGTCGATGATGTCAGGCAGAGGATTCTTAGCGTTGATTTAGCTTCATCAGTCAGTACACGAGAATTGTATAGATTATGGCGTATCCCTTGGGTTGAGGGATAAACCATTTGATGACCACATGTTGTACTGTACCATTATTCTTTATTAATGAAATTTACATTTACCCAAAAAAAAGTTTAGTGGAATTTTGAGAACGTTCAAAATTAAGCTGTTTCTGCACAGTTTTATTAAAGCAAGTTCGTTTTTCGTTTACACTAACTTGTAGTTATTGTTATGCTTAGCAAATTTACCACACAAATACATGGTTCTAGACCAACGTTTGGGTCAAGTTTTGTGGAATTCTATGAACGTTCAATATTTAGCTGTTTTGCACGGTTTATTAAAACAAGTTCATTTCCATTTTTAACGTTCTCAGGAAAAATTTAAAAAAAGATGGACCACAAAAATTCTCTCTCTTCTTCTCTCTCACTTACTGGGACACCACATATTACACACACATAAAACCTAGCTTCTAATCCGATGGCCAGCGATGACGTCGACGATGATGGGGGCTGCGGTGAGGAGGGCAGCCATGATATTTCAGATGAGCAAGGATTATTTCCATCAGAACATGAAGCGAATCCGGCGGAATTTGAAAAGACGCTATCTTCGATTGTCGATCTGGCCGGCGAGAAGGACTGTTCATCGTCCACAAATGTAAATGAAGGCATACGAAACGATAAAGCTGTGGCCTTGGACACTGGATTGGCTGCAAACTTGGCGCTACGAAAATTAGGGTTTGCTGCGCGATTTGAAATGGGGGAAGGTGAAATGTCCCTCACGATTCAGACGACGATGGCAGGCGATTCCCATGTAATAGTGATAGCACTTTGAAGTTGGCAGTAGATCGCACCCCAACGACGACAACAGGAGGTGTTTCGACCATAGTTGGTGAAGATTCAGATGACGATGGCAGACGATTCAGATGACGATGGCAGACGATTCAGACGACGATGGCACGCGATTCCCACGTAACAGTGACAGCACTTTGAAGTTAGCAGTAGATTGCACCCCAACGACGACAACAGGAGGTGTTTCGACCACAGTTGCTGAAGATTTGGTGCGCCGCCATAAACTAGGGTTTGGCGTCGCACCTTCAACCGGCTTTCATGGCGGAGACGAAGATATATCATTCAACTTGCCGGAATTTCTGAAATTCGAACATACAGCTATTGAGGCGGGAGATAAACAGGCGTTGGAGGCATTACGGGAGCTGAAAAGCAAATGGATTGCGCAGTTTGGAGAAAGGGCGATGACACACTGTTTCCCTCCTTCAATGGCAAAACCAGCCACGCCATACCCACCCAGAATTCTTCTGCCGGCGATCAGGAATATTCTGCAGCCAATATGGCGTGAAAAATGGACAGAAAACATAGCAGGGATGAAGGACAGAAGTGAAACGCTACAGAAAATAGATTCCGGCCAGTCTGTCGGATTTCGACCGGTCAGTGACCGGACTGTAGCTGGGCAATTAACTACTGCAACAAAGATTACTGAAATGCAAAGTGTTGCAGCATATCTGGATTCCATAGGTGATTTGGCAACTGGAAAACTCGATGTGGCTTCGCGGGACGACAGGCTTTGATTACTCGACGTAAAACAGCAACAAACAGCAACGTGGCTGCTATTTTTGCAGCACCAACCTATGACTTGGGTGTGAGGAATGATGCCGAAGTGAATACTATTGATGTGGCTAACGAAAGAAATAATGTGCCAATGAATGTTGATGTGCAAACCATTGCACATGTGGATACGGTATGTGGTGATATGAATGCCGTTGGGTCTAACATGATATTTGGACAACAAAATAACTCCAAGGTACAAACTGCTGAAACCGGTATTTTTGTTGGCAACATACCGTTGCAAGTGTGTTCGAATTCAATCGGGGATGATAAAATTGCTGAGGCCTTTAATAATTCATCGCGAAAGACTCTTTCTTATATACCTCCTACGATACAAAATGGTAAAGTGGTCGTGAGACCTACGATGGAAGTTATTCGCAACGGATCTACCAACGGACCTATGATGGAAGTTATTCGCAGTTGGTTATTTTCTTGGGAAAAAACCGTACTTTTATCATGTTAAAGAATTTGCCTTCTCCATTTGGCCTCGATTGTTGGAGGTTTTTTTTTTTGGGTAAATGTAAGTTTCATTAAGTAAAAAATGGTACAGTAAAACAAACTGATCATCAGGTGGTTTCTCCCTCGACAGGCCAAGGGATACGCCATAGTCTATACAAAGCTCGTGTACTGACAGAACTAGCTAATGAAATACTAATGATCCGTTGCCTAACATCATCAACTATCAATAGCGCCATGGTGCTCGGAGTCCTCTCAACGTGCTCAAAACGTCTCAGGTTTCTCTCCTTTTAAATGTGGTAAACAGAAGATTCTAGTAGTGCTCGATAAGCTATGTTAACGATGTGCTTACCCCTCCATCTGTGAGAAGCCCACTGAATGTCGTTCGCCCAGTCTCTATTGGGCCAATGAAATCGTACCTTGGCCCTTATATAGATTATTTGACCCCCCAGGACCGAAAGTAGGCTGGTCTTCACTACTTTCGGGATGATTGAAGATTCCTCATCATTTATTCATCCTTTGACTTGCTATCCTTGGCAAGTTGGCCACGACGGACAAACCATGGTTAGCCCACCTTGGCCCTTGTATTCTGTGTAACGAGGGAGCGATGGAGACACATGGACACTTATTCTTTCAGTGTAGATTTAGTCGACAGTGTCTTGCAGCAATCCGGAGAGTGGTACGATTTACTTGGCCCAATAGAAACTGGCAAAGAGATGTTGACTGGGCTTCTCAGAGATGGAGGGGAAAGCATATTGTTAACATGTCTTATCGAGCACTACTAGCAGCATGTGTTTACCACATTTGGAGGGAGAGAAACTTTGTTTACCACATTTGGAGGGAGAGAAACTTGAGACGATTCGAGCACACCGAGAGGACAGCTAGCACCATGGTTTTCTTGATAGTTGAGGATATTAGACAGCGGATTCTTAGCATTACTCTACCTACATCAGTCAGTACACGAGCTTTATATAGACTATGGCGTATCCCTTGGCCTGTCGAGAGACAAACCAACTGATGATCATATTGTTGTACTGTACTACTATTTTACTTAATGAAACTTATATTTACCCAAAAAAAAAAAGAAATCGTACCTTTCTTCGTATTGCTGTGAGACACTGTCGGCTAAATCTGCACTGGAAGAAAAGGTGTGAATGTGTCTCTGTTGCCCCCTCGTTACAAAGTATGCAATCGCCAAAGTGAGATAACCATGGTTTGTCTATCGTAGGCAGCTTGCCAAGAATAGCAAGCCATAGGATGAATAAGTGACATGGAATCTTTAGCGAGCCCGAAAATAGTGAAGTCCAACCTACTTTTGGTCCTGGGGATCAAATAAGCTGTAGAGAGCCTGTGCTGTGGGTCGACCTTGATCAAATCTCCATACGACCCCGTCATCTCCTCCACGGATTGTGGGTAATACATGTGTGATCTCCAAGCACTCGAAATCCATGATAAGCGGCCACTGCCATTCTCCACCACTAATCACCGTGCTGAGTTTTTGCTGTCTCCTCAATTCCAAGGAGCCTTAGTGCATGTGGAAATGTCTCAATAAGTGGTCCGAGGTAATGCCACGGGTCCTGCCAAAGGTGAAACTTTCGCCCATCTCCGATTTGGTAGTCCACCATAGCACGGAGAAAAATTCGTAGACGTAGGAGTTTCCTCCAACTCCATGAACCTCCATGCTCTCGGATTGTCCATATGGAAGTGTCTCGTAACCGGCCATTGTATAGCCATTCAACCCAAATAGAGGTTCGATCACACCGAATAATATCACATAGTTTCTTAGTCATTAAGGATCGATTCAAGGTAGTAATGTCCTTGAACCCAAGACCTCCCTCGTCCATCAGCCGACAGAATTCTTTCCATGCTACCTTAGCATAGCCACTATTTGTTGAGCCTTTCCATAAGAAGTTTCGCAGCCTCTTCTCAATTTCGTTCGTAACTCTCTTTGGTAAAATGAACGCTGAAACCACAACGAATAGATTCTTCTTCTTCCAGTTCAAGACTGATGCATATATGGAAGAAGCAATTGAAGGTGGGCCGTGGTTGTTTCAAGGACAACTAATTGTGCTACAGAAGTGGGAGCCAGGTATGGTAATGCAGAAATTATAACATACACAGGTCCTTGTTTGGATAAAATTGCGACATTTGCCGGTAGAATTATGGACAGAGGAGGGCCTGAGTACGGTGGCCAGTGGTATTGGGAAACCCCTATATTCGGATGTTATTACAAGAGCATGCACGAGATTGGACTTTGCTTTTGTGGACTATGGATTGGTTGGTAATCGGATTTGGATTGCGTGGGATGATAATGATATTAATGTTCATGTTGTTGAATGTGGTACACAATTTATCCACTGCCTTGTTTACATACGGTCTCTGCAAGAGTCAATCGCCATTACTATGATTTGTGGAGTTACGGAGGTGGCGGACAGGAGGGAGCTATGGGGTTTTCTAGAGACCATTGCCACGCAAAGTGTTGATATACCGTGGCTTATTGGTGGTGATTTCAACACGATGAGAGATCTCAGTGAAATATGTGGAGCATCGGGAGATATTCGCATGGCAATGGAAGAGTTTAATGGTTGCATTCAGAATGCAGGACTACTACCATTACCCATGCAGGGAGAATGGTATACGTGGCATAATTGTAGTGCCCATCCACGGAATCTTTGGAAAAGATTGGACAGATTACTGATTAATGATAGATGGATGGCCCGATTCCCGACATCGTTCTAAACTAGTCTCACCCCACGAACTTCAGACCACTCACCGCTAGTGCTCAATGGGGATAGCCAACACCAATATAGAGGTATGTTTCGATTCGATAATTACCTCACCTTATCACCAGAGTTTATTCCCAGTGTGCAGCGGATTTGGCAGCATACCATCATAAGGGTGCCTGTGTATGCGGTAACAAAGAAACTCAAAATACTAAAACCGGTGTTTAGAGAACAGAGGAGGAAGAAGGGGGACTTATCACACAATGTCCAGTTGGCTAAAGGGTTTTTTTTTGGGGTAAATGTAATTTTCATTAAGTAAAAATGATACAGTACAACAAAGTTATCATCATGTGGTTTCTCCCTCGACAGGCCATGGGATACGCCATAGTCTATACAAAGCTCGTGTACTGACAGAATTAGCTAATGATTCGCTGCCTAATATCATCAACTATCAATAACGCCATGGTGCTCGTAGTCCTCTCGACGTGCTCGAATCGTCTCAGGTTTCTCTCCCTCCAGATGTGGTAAACAGAAGATGCTAGTAGTGCTCGATAAGCTATGTTAACGATGTGCTTACCCCTTCATCTCCGAGAAGCCCACTCAATGTCGTTTGCCCAGTCTCTATTGGGCCAATGAAATCGTACCTTCCTTCGGATTGTTGTGAGACACTGTCGACTAAATCTGCACTGGAAGAAAAGGTGTGTATGTGTCTCTATTACCCCCTTGTTGCAAAGGATGCAATCGCCGAAGTGAGATAGCCATGGTTTGTCTGTCGTAGGCAGCTTGCTAAGAATAGCAAGCCATAAGATGAATAAGTGGCGTGGAATCTTTAAGGAGCCCGAAAGTAGTGAGGCCCATCCTACTTTCCGACCAGGGGGGTCAAATAAACGGTAGAGGGCCTGTGTTGTGGGTTTTCCGCCGTCAAATTTCCATACAATCCGATCATCTTCTCCATGAATTTGCGGCAATCTATGTGTGATCTCCAAACACTCGAAATCCGTGATGGGAGGCCACTACCATTCGCCATCCGTTATCACTGAACTGAGTTTTGCCGACTCTTCAAGTCCTAGAACCCTCGGACCCCGTGGAAAATGCGCAATAAGCGGTCCGAGGTGGTGCCATGGGTCTTCCCAAACATAAAAAGTCATTCCATTTCCAATTTGGTACTCCACAGCAGACCGAAGGTAGGGAAGAAGCCGTAGTAATTTTCGCCATCCCCACGAACCTCCATGCTCCCGGATCGTCCAAATCGAAGTGTCCTGTAGCCTACCATGATAAAGCCACTGCACCCAAATGGAAGTCCTATCACACCATATGACATCACAAACCAGCTAATAACCACATTGTTGTACTGTACTATTATTTTATTTTACTTAATGAAACTTACATTTACCCAAATAAAAAAGTTTCTTGCTCATTAGTGCCCGGTTCAAGTTATAGATATCTTTGAAACCAAGTCCCCCCTCATCAACCGGTCAACACACATCATTCCAGGCTAACTTGGTGTATCCACTGGTCATCGTGCTCTTCCATAGAAACATTCTCAGCCTCTTCTCAATTTCATTAATACTTTCTTGGTAAAATGAAAGCAGACGCCCAATATAAGCTCAATGTTGAAAGTACAGATTTGATGATTTGTACACGCCCAGCATATAATAACGACATTCCTTCCCACCCACTAATACGTGCATCAATTTTTGATAGAAGTGGCTGGCAATCAGAGATAGATAATCTAGTGGAGATTAGTGGAAGACAAATACCTTATAGGGAGTTGTCCCTCTTGAAAACCCAACACCGTCAACAACTCATGTTTTCTTTCCTATGCAGATCTAGAGATAATAAGGTGACTCTTTTGTATATTCAGCTGGAGGCCCGACCACTCTGCAAATCGATCCATCCCCACCTTAAAGACACGGATGGATTCCAAGTTGGCCTTGCAGAAAAGTATAAGGTCGTCTGCAAATCCCAATTGGAAAACCTTAGTTGGCTCAGACTTCCAATCATAGGAAAACTGCATATCCTGCTCAATCAGCTGTAGGAGTCCCAAGTCTAAGACCTCCATGACCATCACGAAAAGGTAAGGCGATAAAGGGTCGCCCTGACGTAGCCCCCTCGCTCCAGTAAAGAACCAGTGGGGTCTTCCATTGATCCCAATCGAGAATGAGGTAGTGGTAACACACTCCTCAATCCATCTAATGATTGTTGGTGGAAACCCGAAGAGTTGCAGAACCTCTAAAAGGGAGTCCCACTCCACTGTGTCGTAGGCTTTCCTGATGTCCACTTTAAGTGCGCATCTCGGGGGGAGGCGCATCTGATTATAGCCTGTAAACAGTTCCTGGGCTAACATAATATTGTCCCCAATACTTCTTCCCGGAATGAATGCTGCCTGGCATGGGCTATATTTTGTCCAACACCACACTAAGTCGTTAGACAATGAGTTTTGGAATAATTTTATATAAGACATTGCAGCATGAGATAGGTCTAAAATCACCAACAGACATAGGTGTGTGTACCTTAGAGATCAATGCCAATAATGTGGAGTTGACTTGCTTCAGTAGTTTCCCCGTATTGAAGAAGTCTAAGGTCGCCCTTATAACTTCTTCCTCCACCACAGCCCAGGCTGTCTTAAAGAATCCTGACGAGTAGCCATCAAGTCCTGGTGCCTTGTCTTCGGCAATATCAAACACTGCTTGCTTCACTTCATCATGTGAGAATGGTGTAAGAAGATGGCTTGCCTCCTCCTCAGAAAGGATATGCCTCGTCCATGGTCTGAGATAACTAAAATCCACTTGTGCCCGTCGTCTGTTACCTCCTAGGAGGTTCTGATAGTATGAGACGAGCTCATGGACGTCCTCCCCTTCTTCCATGCGAGTAGTTCCATTCTCGTCGTTGATTTGTAAGATCCTCCTCATCACCCGGCGCTGAGCAATCTTGCGAAAGAAAACTCGGGTACATTGGTCTCCATCTTTCATCCACTGCATCTTAGCTCTCTGTTGCAGCATAACTTGTTCCAGCTTGGCCGCTTTGGCATATACAATAAGACAACAGTGTTCCAGGTATAAGTATAGCTCATTCTGTCTGTCAGAGATCACCAATCGTTGTGCCTCCTCGAGAAATCCCTTAGCCAACTGGACACTGGGTCAAATCTCCCTTATTCCTCCTCTGAAGTCGGAATATCAATTTCAGGGCCTTCAGTTTACGTGTCACCGCATAAATAAGAACGCCCATAATCTCATGCTGCCAAATGCTCTGCACACTAGAGATAAAATTAGGTGATAGGGCTAGGTAGTTATCAAAACGAAACATACCTCTATTATTCTGCTGTGTAACCCCATATAGAACTAATGGTGAGTGGTCAGATGTCTGAGATGTAATGCTATGATAGGATGAGTTAGGAAACCTCACAAGTCATCGATCATTAATAAGCATCCGATCCAACCGCTTCCATAAACTCCTCGTGCTCATACTACAATTATGCCATGTGTACCATTCTCCTTGCATAAGTAGTGGTATCAGATCGGCCCCTTGAATACCAGCATTAAATTCTTCCATGGCTACCCTTATATCTCCAGATACGCCACACACCTCATTGAGGTCGCGTACCTTGGCCCACGAGGACCGAAGCTACTTGGACTAGATGAATCATCCAGACTCAGCACGGTGATTCATTAAGGAGTATGGCAGTGGCCGCTTATCACGGATCTAGAGTGTTTGGAGATCACACATGTACTACCTACTATTTTTGGAGGGGAAGACCGTATAATTTGGAGATTTGAAAATGGTCGACCAACAGCACAAGCTATTTACGAGTTATTCGACCCACCAGGACCGAAAGTAGACTGGTCTTCACTACTTTCGGGATCACTTAAAATCCCACGTCACATATTTATTCTATGGCTTGCCATCCAAGGCAAGTTGGCTACGACAGATAAACCGTGGCTTGCTCACCTTGGCCCATGTATCCTATGCAATGAAGGAATGATAGAGACACATGCACATTTATTCTTCTAATGCAGATTTAGTCGAAGATGTCTCACAAATATTCGAAGAACAATACAGTTCTTGTGGCCCAATAGAGAATGGAAAGATGACATTACATGGGCATCACGGAGATGGAGGGGTAAACACATAATCAACATGTCTTATAGAGCACTACTTGCATCATGTGTATACCACATTTGGATGGAAAGAAACCTGAGATGATTCGATCACACCGAGAGGACACCTACCACAATAGCATTACTGATCATTTAGGACATTCGACAGCGAATCCAGAGCATCACACTAACTGGATCAGTCAGCACACGTGCTTTATATCGATTATGGCGAATCCCTTGGTTTGTCGAGGGATAAACCATTTGGGGACTACATTGTTGTACTGTACCATTTTTACTTAATGAAACTTACTTTTACCAAAAAAAAAGTGATACGACAATGCACAAATTGTTGTCCCAATTCAAGAACATGGACATCAATAATATTCTCGTCTCAAGCAAGCCAGATACGATTTCCAACAAATTCATAATAAACAAACCATTTTCAATGGGGTAGCAAAAAGGATTGAATATGTATGACATTATTCGAACGAACACGACTTTCAAGAATGCCCAAGAAATGTAACATCTATTCCGAAACTAGGTGCTTTACTGCGAGCTGATGGTCTTGTTCATTTAGACCACGGACGTTCCACACGGCGATGTTCAACATGGATCATTACAACTGGGGCTGCATGTGTTAGGACCCCCAGAAGGTTCTTCTGCATCATTAATTAAGTGCAATGCATCAAAGGCATTATAAATAACAACTGCCTTACCCCTATTATCGTGTTTGGTGATATTTCGTTCAACATCCACAACACTCGCATCAGGTTTCGGCTTGTCAATCTCATCCGTCTTTTCTTTTTAGGTGGTGGCGGCGGAGGTATATTATCTCTTGGCACATATATAGTTACTGGTGGCTTCATCGGTTTATGAGGTTTGTTAATTGCACAATCCTTTTCCGTATGCCCCAATGTCATACAAGTTGTGAACTTTTGTGGGAGCCATTCATATTCTATGTCAACTTTGCAAGGTGTCTCCCCTCCATCTTCATCTGGTGTCATGATAATGATATGTTTATGCAGCTCTTGTGTAGCATCAAGCATCACGCACACACGAGCGTAGTCCAGTCTCGTGCATGCTCTTGTTATCGCATCCGGATAAAGGGGTTTACCCACTCCGCTTGCAACTGTACTCAATCCTTCCGTCGTCCAGTATTCCATCGGAAGGTGTCTAAGTTTAATCCAAATGGGCACTTGTGAATGTTTCAACTTTCTCATGGTCATTCCCGGTTCCCACTTTTGAAGAACTATTGGCTGCCCTTGAAATAGCTACGGACCCCCTTCTATTACCTCCTCCATATCAATGACAGTCTTGAATTGAAAGAAGATAAAACCATTAACTGTCACTGTTACCACGCGTAGAGTAGGCCATACCGAATGTGCGTATTCCTTTAAATGATGATAATATGGTCGTTTTCCCAAAAAATATCCAACTGCAGTAGTTTTCCACCGTTTGGATCCTTCACGCACCGTGTCTAAAGAAGGCCGAACCACAACTTCCCCTTTTTGAATTGTTGGGGCAATAAATGATAGTGTTTTTCGTGTCGAATTATTAAATGCATTGGCAATTTTATCGTGGTCGATCCCATCCGAAGAGGCATGCAATGGAATGTTCCCAATAAATAATCCCGTAGGAGTAGCACACATCGATTTAGTGCTCATTGTTTCCTTCTTATTGCTTATGTCATGGATCACATCATTAGCCACCTTATGCAAGACATCAGCATTTGTGTCATCACCCACATCAGCATTAGCATCATCGCTGACCTCAGCACCTGCATCATTGCTGACCTCAGCACCTACATCATCGCTAACGTCATCACCAGCATCATTGCTAACCTCAGCACCTGCGTCATTGCTGACCTCAGCACCTGCATCAGCAATCAGTTGCTGATTTTTCACCGGAATTGCAGCAGCATTCAATGTCGTCGGCGGTCTGCTGTCTGTCGCCGGAAAAACCCTGGAATTCGCCGGGTTTTGCATCTTCATCGGCAGTGAAGGTGCTCTGGTAGACAACTCTATCGCAGCAACTTTTTGCCACTAAAAATCCTCAAAATCTCCGGCCATTCGCGTCCTCAGGCCAGCGCACACCTTCCTTCTTCCATCAGATCACGTTGCAAACATCCCCTTCGAGAGACCGACCATCCTGGCCATGGTAGCGTCACGTCTCATGTTTTCAGCCGTCGGCTCAAGAAGACACCGAAGGGGAAGATGAATAGACACCGGCAGGATTCGAATGGGAACCGACGCTATATTTCTGCCATTGCCAAATCTTGCCTCCCAACGCATTTTCAGCTTGGCCAATGCGTCCAATGAAGTCGTATCTCCGTCGTCTATCACTTTGTAAGCTAGGCATATGAAGTCGTCAATATTGAACGATGACTCACCAAATTCGCGTCTATCATTGATGGACGATGAAGAACCTTCAAAAAACCCTAGGCGTGGCGGCGCTTCGAGAGCTGGCTCTGTTTGGCTCTGCATCTTTTTCGATCAGAATTCTTCGCCCATCCTCCACTGACCCTCTGTTGTCGTCAATTGCAGGAAAAACACGAGATTCCGGCTCTGTTTGGCTCTGCATCGTTTCGCCTTCCAAAAACCCTAAAAATGGCGGGGGGGGGGGC
>NW_011628073.1:141578-147888 GCF_000512975.1 Sesamum indicum | reverse complement strand
GCAGCCATATCAGACCTCAAATCGCATCCATAAGCCGGCCGTTCATCCCTGTTCATCTTCACGACGCTATTAGTCCGAATAGAAGTCGACAAACAGGCCATTTCCGCCTGAAATCCTTCCTCGACCCTTCGTATTCCTCCCTCGACCCTTCATATTCCTTGCAGGATGGCACAAGTGCTTGTTATCTCAAACAGGCAGGATGACCTATTCTTACAGCTCTAACACTGCTGCCGATTAGTTTTAGCTAAAGCGGCAAAACTTGAAAAGACGATGCTTCAACAGCGAGCTAAAATACAGTGGATGAAGGGGGGAGACCAGTGGTCCCGGGTGTTCTTTCATAAGATTGCTCAAAGGAGATCGACAAGGAGAATCTTACAAATCAATGATGATCATGGAGACACTCATACAGAACCAGGAGCAGTAATTAATGAGTTTGTCATGTACTACCAAAACCTTCTTAGTGGGGAATGAAGACGAGCGGTGATAGATCTTCGATTCCTTAGACCTTGGGCTAGACACCTATTGAGTGACGACGACGCTAGCTCCTTACTCTTGCCATTTACACCAGCGGAGATGTCAAGCAGGCGGTCTTTGACATTGCGGAGGATAAAGCACTGGGACCGAACGGGTATTCATCGGGCTTTTTCAAAGCCGCATGGCCTATAGTAGGGCAGGAGGTGTCTTCATCAGTGTTGGAGTTCTTTACTACGGGCCGACTTTTGAAGCAGATTAATACGACACTTTTGGCGCTAATACCAAAGGTACATTCCCCTATGACCGTGGGTGATTTTCGTCCTATATCTTGCTGCAATATGTTGTATAAGATTATTGCCAAGCTTATTGTCCAACAGTTGAGTGTGATACTGGATAAACTAATTAGTCCATGCCAAACGGCGTTTGTACCCGGAAGAAGCATTGGAGACAATATAATGCTAGCACAGGAACTTTTTACGGGATATAATCAAGCCCGTTTACCACCCCGGTGTGCTTTAAAAGTGGACATTCGAAAGGCATATGACACGGTGGAGTGGGACTTCATGATCGCAGTAATGGAGTTATTTTGGTTTCATAGTACTTTTGTGGAGTGGATTGAGGAGTGTGTAACAACACCTTCATTTTCTGTGGGGTTCAATGGGAAGCCTCATGGCTTCTTTAAGGGGGCCAGAGGAATTCGGCAGGGTGACCCTCGATCGCCATACTTGTTCGTGCTTGTGATGGAAGTCCAACACTTGGGATTCCTGCAGTTGATTGATCAGGATGAGTTATTTTCCTTCCATTGGAAATGTGATACAGCCAGGATATTCCAATTGGGATTCGTTGATGATTTGCTATTATTCTGACGTGCTGATATGAACTCTATAGGAGTCTTTAAGATAGGATTAGATCGATTTGCTGATTGGTCGGGGCTCAGACTGAACGTGCAGAAAAGTCATCTTATAATCTTACGGTCAGCACAAGTAATACGTGAGGAGATGCTGGCAACTCTCGGATTTTAGGAAGGGGTCTTACCTATGAGGTATTTGGGGTTACCTCTTTTATCGTCTCGATTAACAATTGCTGATTGTAGCCCATTATTGTTGAAAATTGATAAACATATTGCTAGCTGGGAGGGTATGGCTATTTCATATGCTGGTAGGGTACAAATTATAAATCTGTACTCATGTCACTGAGTTTATATTGGGCTTCGGCATTCATTCTTTCAAAGAAAGTAATTAGCGAGATTGAGAAGAGGCTGCGCACTTTCTTATGGAAGGGGACAACAACAAGTGGTTAATCCAAAGTAGCGTGGAAAGATCTATGTCGGCCGAAGGATGAGGGAGGACTAGGATTCAAGGACATTTCTACCTTGAATCGTGCATTAATGACTAAGAAACTCTCTGACATAATCCGATGCGATAGGACATCGATCTGGGTTGAATGGCTTTATCAGGGTCAGTTACGAGATGCCTCCATTTGGACGATTAGGGAACATGGAGGTTCATGGGGATGGAAGAAAATTCTCCATCGACGGGTTTTCCTTCGCCCTATGGTGGATTATCAGATTGGAGACGGGAGTAGATTCTACTTGTGGCAGGACCCGTGGCATTATCTTGGTCCTCTTAGTGACACGTTTCCACGAGGACTGAGACTACTCGGATTGGAGGAGTCAACTAAGCTCAGTTTGGTGATTAGTGGAGGAGAGTGGCAGTGGCCTCCTATCACAGATTTCGAGTGTCTGGAGATCACACACACATTACCCACTATCCATGGAGGGGAGGACCGCATTGTGTGGAAATTTGATCATGGAGAACCTACAGCTCAGGCCCTTTACAGAATATTTGATCCACCAGGACCGAAAGTAGGCTGGTCTTCGCTACTTTCGGGATCACTTAAGATTCCACGCCATGTATTCATCCTTTGACTTGCTATCCTTGGCAAGTTGGCTACGACGGACAAACCATGGCTAGCCCACCTGGGCCCTTGTATTTTATGTAATGAAGGAGCGACGGAGACACATGAACACTTATTCTTTCGGTGCAGATTTAGCCTACAGTGTCTCACAGCAATTCGGAGAATGGTAAGATTTTCTTGGCCAAATAGAGAATGGATTACAGACATTGCATGGGCTACCCAGAGATGGAGGGGTAAACACATTATTAACATGTCATATCGAGCACTATTAGCATCATGTGTTTACCACATTTGGAGGGAGCGAAACTTGAGGAGATTCGAACACACCGAGAGACCACCTAGCACCTTTCCTTTTTCGATAGTGGAGGATATTAGGCAGCAGATACATAGCATTAATTTACGTAGTTCAGTTAGTACACGAGCTTTATTTAGACTATGGCGTATCCCTTGGTCTGTCGAGGGAGAAACCAACTGATGATCACATTGTTGTACTGTACTACTATTTTACTTAATGAAACTTACATTTGCCCAAAAAAAAAAAGTTCGTTTTCATTTTTACACTAACTTGTAGTTATTATTACGCTTAGCAAATTTACCACACAAATGCATGGGTCTAGACCTACGTTTCGTTCAAGTTTCGTGGAATTCTGATAACGTTCAAAATTTAGCTGTTTTGCTCGGTTTTATTAAAGCAAGTTTGTTTCCCTTTTACACTAACTTGTAGTTATTATTACTCTTTGCAAATTTACCACACAAATGCATGAGTTCAGACCTACATTTAGGTCAAGTTTCATGGAATTCTAAGAACGTTCAAAATTTAGCTTTTCTGCACGGCTTTATTAAAGCAGATTCGATTCCCGTTTACACTAACTTGTAGTTATTATTACGCTTCGAAAATTTACAATACAAACGCATGGGTGTAGACCAACGTTTGGGTCCTGTTTCGTCGAATTCTAAGAACGTTCAAAATTTAGCTGTTTTGCACGGTTTTATTAAAGCAAGTTATTTTTCCTTTTTACACTAACTTGTAGTTATTATTACGCGTATCAAATTTACCACACAAATGCATGGGTCTAGATCTACGTTTGGGTCAAGTTTCATGGAATTCTGATAACGTTAAAAATCAAGATGTTTTGCACGGTTTGTTAAAGCAAGTTCGTTTCCCTTTTAAACTAACTTGTAGTTATTATTATGCTTAGCGAATTTACCACACAAATGCATGGGACTAGACCTATGTTTGGTTCAAGTTTCGTGGAATTCTGAGAACATTCAAAATTTAGTTATTTTGCATGGTTTTATTAAAGCAAGTTCGTTTCCCTATTACACTAATTTGTATTTATTATTACGCTTTGTAAATTTACAAGACAAATGCATTGGTGTAGACCAACGTTTAGGTCAAGTTTACTCGAATTCCAAGAACGTTCAAAATTTACGATTCGATCACACCGAGAGGACGCCTACTACCATAGCATTACTGATCATTGAGGACATTAGACAGCGATTCCGTAGCATCCCACTAACTAGATCAGTCAGTACACTTGCTTTATTTCGATTATGGCGAATCCCTTGGCCTATCGAGGGATAAACCATTTGGTGACCATATTATTGTACTGTACCAATTTTACTCAATGAAACTTACTTTTACCGAAAAAAAAAAGTTCAAAATTTCGCTGTTTTGCACAGTTTTATTAAAGCAAGTTCTTTTTGCTTTTACACTAACTTATTGTTATTATTACGCTTAGCAAACTTACCACACAAATGCATAGGTCTAGACCTACGTTTGGGTCAAGTTTCGTGGAATTTTGAGAACGTTCAAATTTTAGCTGTTTTGCTTGGTTTTATTAAAGCAAGATCGTTTCCCTTTTACACTAACTTGTAGTTATTATTACGCTTAGCAAATTTACTACACAAATGCATGAATTTAGACCTACGTTTGGGACATGTTTCGTGGAATTATGAGAACGTTCAAAATTAAGCTGTTTTACACAATTTTATTAAAGCAAGTTCGTTTTCCTTTTACACTAACTTGTAGCTATTATTATGCTTAGTAAATTTGCCACACAAATGCATGGGACTAGACCTATGTTTGGTTCAAGTTTCGTGAAATTCTGAGAACATTCAAAATTTAGTTGTTTAACATGGTTTTATTAAAGCAAGTTTGTTTCCCTTATACACTAACTTGTACTTATTATTACACTTTGCCAATTTACAACACAAATGCATGGGTGTAGACAAGCATTTGCTACAAATTTCGTCGAATTCTAAGAACGTTCAAAATTTAGCCGTTTTGTACGATTTTATTAAAGCAAGTTCATTTTTCTTTTACACTAACTTCTTGTTATTATTACGCTTAGAAAATTTACCATACAAATGCATGGGTCTAGACCTACATTTGGGTTAAGTTTCGTGTAATTCTAAGAACGTTCAAAATTTAGCTATTTTGCTCGATTTTATTAAAGCAAGTTCTTTTTCGTTTTACACTAACTTGTAGTTATAATTACTCTTTGCAAATTTACCACACAAATGCATGAGTTTAGACCTACGTTTGGGTCAAGTTTCATGGAATTCTGAGAACGTTCAAAATTAAACTGTTTTGCACGGTTTTATTAAAGCAAGTTCGTTTCCCGTTTACACTAACTTGTAGTTATTGTTACGCTTAGCAAATTTACCACACAAATACATGGGTCTAGACCAACGTTTGCGTCAAGTTTTGTGGAATTCTATGAACGTCCAATATTTAGCTGTTTTGCACGGTTTATTAAAACAAGTTCGTTTCTATTTTTACACTAACTTGTAGTTATTATTACGCCTAGCAAATTTACCACACAAATACATGGGTCTAGACCACGTTTGGGTCAAGTTTCATGGAATTCTGAAAACGTTCAAAGTTTAGCTGTTTTGCTCGGTTTTATTAAAGCAAGTTCGTTTCCCTTTTACACTAACTTGTACTTATTATTACTCTTTGCAAATTTACCACACAAATGCATGAGTGTATACATACATTTGGTTCAAGTCTCATGGAATTCTCAGAACATTCAAAATTTAGCCTTTTTTTTTTTTGGTAAATTTAAGTTCCATTAACAAAAAGGAGGTAAAGTACAACAATCATGTGGTGGCTCCCCCGACAAACCAAGGGATACGCCAAAATCTATAGAGTGCACATGTACAAATAGAACTGGAAAGATTAATACTAATTATCCTCTGTTTAACGTCTTCTATGATGCAAGTAGCTAATACACTTTCCGACCGACGGGTTTGCTCAAATCGTCTCAAGTTCCTCTCTCGCCATAAATGGTATATGCATGCACCAAGTAATGCTCGATAAGCAACATTGACAATATGCTTCCCCCTCCACTTCCTCGATGTCCATTCCACGTCTCTTGTCCACTCACGATTTGGCCAAGCAAATCTAATATGTTGTCGTATAGCTGCAAGGCATCCTCTGCCAAATCGACATCGGAAGAACATGTGAGTGTGTGTCTCAACTGTACCCTTGTCACAGAGAATACATCCCCCTAGATGGGTCATCCATGGTTTATCAGTTGTCGGTAGCTTCTCCTGAATTGCTAACCAAAGAATGAAGTTATGTCGGGGAATCTTGAAAGAACCCGAAAGTAGTGAAGACCATCCTAATTTCGGTCTAGGTGGACAGAAAAGTCTGTATAGGGATTGTGTAGTGGGTCGTCCCTCTGAAAACCGCCAGTTGATCCTGTCATCCCCTCCATGAATTTTAGGTAAAGTGTAAATGATTTCCATACATTCCAAATCAGTAATGAAAGGCCACTGCCATTGTCCCTCATCAATGACTACTTGTAGTTTGGCGGATTCATCAAGTCCTAGGAGGCTCGGTCCTCGTGGGAATCTAGCAATAAGTGGGCCCAAGTGGTGCCATGGGTCCTTCCACAAGTAGAATGACCTC
>NW_011628073.1:121188-141333 GCF_000512975.1 Sesamum indicum | reverse complement strand
GATACCGATATCCTTAATTCCTTGGCCTCCTTCTTTAATTGGTTTACACACATCCTTCCACGCTACCTTGGCGTATCCCGACGTAGAAGTGCCTTTCCATAGAAAAGTTCTGAAGCGTTTCTCAATTTGTTTAATAATAGCCTTCGGTAGGATGAATGCAGACGCCCAATAGATGCTCATTGCTGATAGTACGGATTTAATGATTTGTATACGTCCAGCATAAGATAATGAAATTCCTTCCCAACCATTAATGTGAGCATCAATATTCAATAAAAGTGGTTGACAATCGGCGATATAGACAATCTAGAAGACAGTAGAGGGAGGCCCAAGTACCTCATTGGTAGTTGGCCCTCCTAGAAGCCCATAATTGCTAAGATCTGATCCTTCCAGCCTTGTGCTGATCGAGAGATAATGACATGGCTTTTTTGTACATTCAGTCGAAGTTCCAACCATTCTGCAAATCGGTCCAACCCCCTCTTGAGGATCCTGAGAGAATCCAAGTCAGCTCTACAGAAAAGCAGGAGATCGTCTGCGAATCCGAACTGGAAGACTTTGGCCGGCTCACATTTCCAGTGATAAGAGAATTGCAAATCCTGTTCAATAAGTTGTAATAATCCCAAATGCAAGACATCCATAACGAGAACAAAAAGATAGGGAGATAGAGGGTCTCCCTGTCTTAATCCACGTGCTCCTGTAAAGAAACTATGAGGGTTTCCATTAGGACCAATCGAGAATGCCGCCGTCGTTACACACTCCTCAATCTACCTGGTGAACGTTTGGGGGAAACCAAATAATTGCAAGACCGGAAGTAGAAAATCCCACTCCACAGTATCATATGCCTTTCTTATATCGACTTTCAAGGTTTAACGAGGTGGGAGCCTCACCTGGTTATATCCCATGAGCAGTTCCTGTGCCAACAAAATATTGTCCCCAATGCTACGCGCTGGAATAAACGCTCCCTGACAGGGACTAATTATCTTGTCTAGAACGACACTCAGTCGTTGGACAAGTAATTTCGCAATAATTTTGTATAACACATTACAGCATGAAATTGGCCTAAAATCACCAATAGTCATAGGAGTGTGTACCTTTGGTATTAGTGCCAAAAGTGTGGAGTTGACATGTTTGAGTAGGTTACCGGTACTAAAGAATTCCAATACCGCCTTTGTAACTTCCTGTCCCACCACTGGCCAGGCTGCTTTAAAGAATCCTGATGAATATCCATCAGGTCCCGGGGCCTTGTCCTCTGCAATGTCAAATACTGCTTGCTTCACATCATCCGGTGTAAACGTCGATATAAGATGGCCAGCCTCCTCATTAGAGAGAACATGTCTTGCCCACGGTCTGAGAAAGCCAATATCCAACGTTATCTGTCGTCTGTTACCGCCCAAGAGGTTTTGATAGTAACGGACAAATTCATTGATAATCTCTTCTGGTTCAGTGTGGATGGTCCCATTATCATCATTTATCTGCAGTATCCTCCTTGCCACCCTTCTCTGGGCAATTTTATGAAAGAAAATCCGAGAGCATTGGTCACCCCCCTTCATCCACTGCATCTTGGCTCGCTGTTGCAGTATGATTTGTTCCCGTTTTGCCGCTTTTGCATATACCAGGCGGCAGCAGTGTTCTAATTGTAAAAAGGCCTCATTCTGTCTATCTTAGCTCACCAGCTGTTGTGCCTCATCTAGAAAGCCTTTAGCTAATTGAACGTTTAGAGTCAAATCCCCCTTCTTCCTCCTTTGTTCCCTGAAGACCGGCTTCAATGCTTTAAGTTCACGTCTTTCCGCAAACATAGGAACCCCAACGATTGTATTCTGCTAGATATTCTGCACACTGGGGATAAATTCAGGTGAGTGTGTCAGGTAGTTGTCAAATCGAAACATACCTCCAGTTTGACTTTGCCTATCCGCATGCAGTACAAGCAGCGAGTGGTCTGAAGTCCGCGGTAAAAGGCTATGATAATATGAGGAAGGAAATCTCGCAAGCCATTTGTCATTAATGAGAATTCGATCCAATCTCTTCCATAGACTCCGAGAGTTCGTGCTGCAGTTATGCCACGTACAGCTGTTGTGCCTCATCTAGAAAGCCTTTAGCTAATTGAACGTTTAGAGTCAAATCCCCCTTCTTCCTCCTTTGTTCCCTGAAGACCGGCTTCAATGCTTTAAGTTCACGTCTTTCCGCAAACATAGGAACCCCAACGATTGTATTCTGCTAGATATTCTGCACACTGGGGATAAATTCAGGTGAGTGTGTCAGGTAGTTGTCAAATCGAAACATACCTCCAGTTTGACTTTGCCTATCCGCATGCAGTACAAGCAGCGAGTGGTCTGAAGTCCGCGGTAAAAGGCTATGATAATATGAGGAAGGAAATCTCGCAAGCCATTTGTCATTAATGAGAATTCGATCCAATCTCTTCCATAGACTCCGAGAGTTCGTGCTGCAGTTATGCCACGTATACCATTTCCCTTGCATAGGCAATGGTATTAACCCGGCCTCCTAGATACCGACATTGGATTCTTCCATGGCCATCCTTATATCACCAGACGCTCCACACACCTCATTCATTTCTCGGACCGCATTGAAGTCCCCCCACCAGCCAGGGCTCATCCGAGTGCTCTCGAGCTAATGTTTCCAAGGTATTCCATAGACTTCTACGATCAATCATCTCAGAGGCACCATAAACAATAGTGATTAAGAGGGATTCACTATTTGCCCTATGAGTGACACAACAGTGCATAAATTGATTCCCCAAATCAAGAATATGAACATCCACAACATTCTCATCCCACGCTACTCAAATACGGTCACCCACAGTTGCATAATCAACAAACCATTTCCAATGAGGAAGCAAAAACGACTGAATATGCATGACATTGTTAATGCGAACACGAGTTTCTAAGATGCCCATAAAATCTAACCTGTATTCCGAGATAAGGTCCTTTACTGCGAGCTGCTGGTCTCTCTTATTCAGCCCCCAGACATTCCACACTGCGAGATTTAACATGGATCACTACTAGAGGGGCTGCATGTGTTAGGACCCCTATTATTCTCTTCTGCGTCGTTCAGTGAATTCAAAGCATCAAAAGGATTTTAAATAACCACTTCGTTACCCTTCTCCTTCTGCGATGAGGTGTACCGTTTATTCTGTTTTGTACCTTCATCTCCTCTCGCTTTATCATCCACCTCAACCACGGTCTTATTTTCTTTTCTCTCTCCCCGGGGGCTGGTGGAGGGGGGATATTGGCTTTTGCTACATACACTTTCACCGAGGGCTTTGTCTATTTTTGAGGTTTGGTCAACGAACACTCCTTCTCTGAATGCCCCAATGTCATGCATCCTGTGCATTTAGGGGAAGCCATTCATACTCGATATCAACCTTGCATGGGGTTTCCCCGCCATATTCATCTGGCGTCATTATCATAATATATTTTTCCAATTTCTGCATAACGTCAATCATCACGCATACACGAGCGAAGTCCAGTCTCGTGCATGCCCTTGTTATCGCATCAGGGTATAGAGGGTTACCACACCGCTAGCCACAGTACTCAATCCTTCCGTCATCCAGAATTCCAATGGAAGGTGTCGCAGTTTTATCCAGACAGGCACTTGTGTATGCTTTAACATTCTCATAGCCATACTCGGTTCCCACTTTTGCAATACAATTGGTTGTCCCTGAAACAGCCATGGCCCCCCTTCTATGACCTCCTCCATATCAATTTCCATTTTAAATTGGAAGAAAAAGAAACCATTAGCAGTTGCTATAACCTCTCGTAGCGCTGGCCAAACCGAATGGGCAAACTCCTTCAAGTGGTGATAGTACGGCCGCTTTCCCATAAAGTATCCCACTGCCGTAGATTTCCATCGTTTGGATCCGTCACGCACAGTATCAAGTGAAGGACGAACTACAACCTCCCCATTTTACTTCGTTGGAGCAATGAAAGATAGCATTTTTCGGGACGAATTGTTGAATACATCAGCAATTTTATCATTAACAATCCCATTAGAACCAGTGTGAAGTGGAATGTTCCAATAAACAAAAGAACGGGTGCCAATTTGTTACCCTTGTTGCTGTCTTTTTCCTCCATAAAACTGCTGATGTTAGCCCTAGGATTGATGACATCAGCAACTGTGTATGCAGTGACATCAGCAGATGTGTAAGAAGTGACATCAGCCCTAGCATCATGGATGACATCAGCCTTAGCATCATGGATGACATCAGCCCTAGCATAATGGATGACATTAGTAGAAGAGTAAGCGCTGACATCAGCCCTTGCAGCACTGATGACGTCAGCCCTAGTAGGGCTGACGTCAGCCGACCTCTCAATCGCCACTTCAGCGTCCAAGTCACTCACAACCGGCGCCACCTCACCATCCACGTCACTCACAACCTGCGCCACCTCAACATCTACGTCACTCACAATCGGCGCCACCTCAACATCCACGTCCCTCACAACCGGTGCCACCTCAACATCCACGTCAGGAAGTCGGCGCACATCACTGGTCGTCGGAAAAATCACCGGCCGTTCACCCGTTCGCCGGAAAATCGCGCCTGCGTGTTTCTCTCTCATTTGGACTGCTGTTTCATCGCCTTGTTCGCCAGAAAGGGCCTCGCACAGTCGCGCCGGAATCTGGGTAGTTTCTTCAAGCGCCGGCGGACCACCATCGTCTTCATCCAAGCGTGGTTTCCCCCCATCAAAAGGCGTCGATCCACCAGCGCCTTTCGCCTTCCCAGTCGCCGTTGATGGAGGCCCAAAAATAAAATCCTCCCATCGCGTTTCATTCGCCGGCCCAAGAAGGCAACGACGGGCTTGAATAGGTCGACGGTCGTAAGGTAGCGAGGCCACAGCCATCGTCGCCATCTTCTTAGTCGCTGTTGCGCCATTACCAAACCTTCTCTCCCATCGCTATTTTAACGCCACCAAAGCCTCCATTGCATCAGCGTCGCCTTCTTCCATGACTCTGCTCGCAAGGCTGAGAAATTCAGCCATATTAAACTCACGCGGTGAGATTCCAGTCCTTCGTCCGCCATTGAAGGAGTTTGAAAAACCTTCAAAACCCAACAATGGCGGTGCTCTCAAAACAACCCTATCCGTGGCCAAATCGCCTGCCTTTTCGCTCGGAATCGTTGCTACAGTCTCCCCAAAGCGAGGGCAACCCTTAATCGCCGGAAAATCGCCGGTAGCCGGCGGATTCGAAGAGACCAATTTTTTAAAACCAAAACCAAACTGCTGCGATTCACTATGAAACTCACCTCCACCATCGCCCTCACTACTGTCCCCACGCTCCATGCTGTCCCCGTCACCAGCCGGAGCATCTCCTGCGTCCCCCTCCTCCACCATTAGTGTGTGTTTGCTGTGGTGCAGCAGTGTTTGTGAAAGAAGACAGAGGATTTTTAGAGAGAGAATTTTTTGGGTCCATTATTTTGCACGGCTTTATTAAAGCAAATTCGTTTCCCGTATACACTAACTTGTAGTTATTATTAGGCTTCGCAAATTTACAACACGAACGCATGGGTGTAGACCAACGTTTGGGTCATGTTTCGTCGAATTCTAAGAACGTTCAAAATTTAGCTGTTTTGCACGGTTTTGTTAAAGCAAGTTTTTTTTCTTTTTACACTAACTTCTTGTTATTATTATGCTTAGAAAATTTACCACACAAATGCATGGGTCTAGACCTACATTTGGTTCAAGTTTTGTGGAATTCTGAGAACGTTCAAAGTTTAGCTATTTTGCTCGATTTTATTAAAGCAAGTTCGTTTTTCATTTACACTAACTTGTAGTTATAATTACTCTTTGCAAATTTACCACACAAATGCATGAGTTTAGACCTACGTTTGGGTCAAGTTTAGTGGAATTCTGAGAACGTTCAAAATTAAGCTGTTTTGCACGGTTTTATTAAAGCAAGTTCGTTTCCCGTTTACACTAACTTGTAGTTATTGTTACGCTCAGCAAATTGACCACACAAATACATGGTTCTAGACCAACGTTTGGGTCAAGTTTTGTGGAATTCTATGAACGTTCAATATTTAGCTGTTTTGCACGGTTTATTAAAACAAGTTCGTTTTTATTTTTACACTAACTTGTAGTTATTATTACGCTTAGCAAATTTACCACACAAATGCATGGGTCTAGACCTACGTTTGGGTCAAGTTTCGTGCAATTCTGAAAACGTTCAAAATTTAATTATTTTGCTCGGTTTTATTAAAGCAAGTTCGTTTCCCTTTTAGACTAACTTGTACTTATTATTACTCTTTGCAAATTTACCACACAAATGCATGAGTTTAGACCTACATTTGGGTCAAGTTTCGTGGAATTCTTAGAACGTTCAAAATTTAGCTTTTTTGCACGGGTTTATTAAAGCAGATTCGATTCCCGTTTACACTAACTTGTAGTTATTATTACGCTTTGCAAATTTACAACAGAAACGCATGGGTGTATACCAACGTTTGGGTCATATTTCGTTGAATTCTAAGAACGTTCAAAATTTAGCTATTTTGCACGGTTTTATTAAAGCAAATTATTTTTCCTTTTTACACTAACTTTTAGTTATTATTACGCTTATCAAATTTACCACACAAATGCATGGGTCTAGATCTACGTTTGGGTCAAGTTTCATGAAATTCTGATAATGTTAAAAATTAAGTTGTTTTGCACGGTTTTTTTTTGGGTAAATGTAATTTTCAGTAATTAATGAAATTGTATAGTACAACAAGATGATCATCAATTGGTATCTCTCTCGACAGGCCAAGGGATACGCCATAGTCTATATAATGCTCGTGTACTAACTGACAAAGCAATGTTGATACTGAGGATCCTCTGTCTGACGTCGTCGATGATCAGAATACCAATGGTGTTCGGTGTCCATTCTGTATGTTTAAATCGCCTCAGGTTCCTCTCTCTCCAAATGTGATAGACACATGCTGCTAGTAGTGTACGGTAAGCTATGTTGACAATGTGCTTTCCTCTCCATTTTTTTGTTGCCCATTCAATGTCTGTTTCCTAATCCCTATTGGGCCATTGGAACTGAATCCTTCTGCATATTTCTGTAAGGCACTGCCGGCTAAATCTGCACCGGAAGAATAAGTGAGAGTGGGTTTCTGTATTTCTTTTTTTTTTTTTGGGTAAATGTAAATTTCATTAATAAAGAGTAATGGTACAGTACAACATGTGATCATCAAATGGTTTCTCCCTCAACCCAAGGGATACGCCATCTATACAATGCTCGTGTACTGACTGACGAAGTTAAATCAACGCTAAGAATCCTCTGCCTGACGTCATCGACAATTAAGATACTCAAAGTGGCCGGTGTCCGCTCAAAGTGGCCGGTGTCCCTCCGTATGTGGTAGACACACGATGCAAGTAGGGTTTCTGTACTTCCTTCATCACACAGGATGCAGGCTCCCAAATGGGATAGCCATGGTTTGTCCGTGGTGGGAAGTTTGCCAAGAATTGCGAGCCAAAGGATGAACGCGTGTCTTGGTATCTTCAAGGAGCCCGAAAGTAGTGAAGACCAGCCTACTTCCGGCCCTGGGGGGTCAAATAATTTGTAAAGGGCCTGTGTTGTGGGTTGTCCTTTGTCAAATCTCCAGACAACCCTGTCCGCTCCTCCACAAATCTGTGGCAAGGTGTGGGTGATCTCCAAACATAGCTGAGCTTGGTCGATTCGTTAATACCAAGAAATCTCGGGCCCTGTGGAAATCGCTCAATGAGTGGTCCGAGGTGATGCCATGGGTCCTGCCAAATATAGAAAGTCGCTCCGTTTCCAATCTGGTAATCCACACTAGAGCTTAGAAAAGGACGGAGACGTAGTAATTTCCTCCACCCCCAAGAGCCTCTGTGGTCTCGAATCGTCTAAATAGATGTGTCACGTAGCCGATCATGGTAGAGCCACTGCACCCATATTGAGGTCTGATCACATCGGATAACATCACAAAGTTTTTTACTCATTAATGCTTGGTTCAAGCTTGTAATGTTCTTGAATCCAAGTCCCCCCTCTTCCACCGGTCTGCACACATCAATCCATGCTACCTTGGGGTAGCCACTAGTCGTAGTGCCTTTCCATAGGAAGTTTCTCATCCTCTTCTCAATTTCCTTGACGATTTCTTAGGAAGTATAAAAGCAGACGCCCAATATAAACTCAAAGATGAAAGTACGGATTTGATGATATGTACACATCAATGTTTTGCACGGTTTTTTTAACGCAAGTTCAGTTCCCTTTTACACTAACTTGTAGTTATTATTATGCTTAGCGAATTTACCACACAAATGCATGGGACTAGACCTACGTTTGGTTCAAGTTTCGTGGAATCCTTAGAACATTCAAAATTTCGCTGTTTTGCATGGTTTTATTAAAGCAAGTTCGTTTCCCTTATACACTAACTTGTATTTATTATTACGCTATGCAAATTTACAAGACAAATGCATTAGTGTAGACCAACGTTTGGGTCAAGTTTACTCGAATTCTAAGAACGTTCAAAATTTAGCTGTTTTGCACGGTTTTATTAAAGCAAGTTCTTGTTATTATTACGCTTAGTAAACTTACCACACAAATGCATGGGTCTAGACCTACGTTTGAGACATGTTTCGTGGAATTCTGAGAACGTTCAAATTTTAGCTGTTTTGCTCGGTTTTATTAAAGCAAGTTCGTTTCCCTTTTACACTAACTTGTAGTTATTATTACGCTTAGCAAATTTACCACACAAATGCATGAGTTTAGACCTACGTTTGGGTCATGTTTCGTGGAATTCTGAGAACGTTCAAATTAAGCTGTTCTGCACGGTTTTATTAAAACAAGTTCATTTCCCTTTTACACTAACTTGTAGTTATTATTATGCTTAGCAAATTTACCACACAAACGCATGGGACTAGACCTACGTTTGGTTCAAGTTTTTTTTTTGGTAAATGTAAATTTCATTAATAAAGAGTAATGGTACAGTACAACATGTGGTCATCAAATGGTTTCTCCCTCAACCCAAGGGATACGCCATAATCTATACAGTGCTCGTGTACTGACTGACGAAACTAAATCAACACTAAGAATCCTCTGCCTGACGTCATCTACGATTAGGATACTCAAAGTAGCCGTTGTCCGCTCAGTGTGTTCAAATATCCTCAGTGTGACTAAATCTGCATCGGAAAAATAAATGTGAATGAGATTCCATAGCTCCCTCATCGTACAATATGCCTAGACCTACATATGAGTCAAGTTTCGTGTAATTATGAGAACGTTGAAAATTTAGCTGTTTTGCTCGGTTTTAATAAAGCAAGTTCTTTTTCCTTTTACACTAACTTGTAGTTATAATTACTCTTTGAAAATTTACCACACAAGTGCATGAGTTTAGACCTACGTTTGGGTCAAGTTTCGTAGAATTCTGAGAACATTCAAAATTAAACTGTTTTGCACGATTTTATTAAAGCAAGTTCATTTCCCCTTTACACTAACTTGTAGTTATTGTTACGCTTAGCAATTTACCACACAAATACATGGGTTTAGACCAACGTTTGGGTCAAGTTTTGTGGAATTCTATGAACGTTCAATATTTAGCTGTTTTGCACGGTTTATTAAAACAAGTTCGTTTCCATTTTTACACTAACTTGTAGTTATTATTACACTTAGCAAATTTACCACACAAATGCATGGGTCTAGCCCATGTTTGGGTCAAGTTTCGTGGAATTCTGAGAACATTCAAAATTTAGTTGTATTGCTCGGTCTTATTAAAGCAAGTTCGTTTCCCTTTTACACTAACTTGTACTTATTATTACTCTTTGCAAATTTACGACACAAATGCATGAGTGTAGCCCTACATTTGGTTCAAGTTTCATGGAATTCTCAGAACGTTCAAAATTTAGCTTTTTTGCACGTCTTTATTCAAGCAAATTCATTTCCCGTTTACACTAACTTGTAGTTATTATTACGCTTTACAAATGTACAACACAAACGCATGGGTGTAGACCAACATTTGGGTCATGTTTCGTCGAATTCTAAAAACGTTCAAAATGTAGCTGTTTTACACGATTTTATTAAAGCAAGTTCTTTTTGCTTTTACACTAACTTGTTGTTATTGTTACGCTTAGCAAACTTACCATCAAACTCTGTACGGTGATTAGTGGAGGAGAGTGGTAGTGGCCCCCTATCATAGATTTTGAGTGTTTGGAAATCACACATGCACTACCCACAATCTATGGAGGAGAGGACCCCGCATTATTTGGAGGTTCGACCATGGGCTTCCTACAACTCAGACTCTTTATAGGCTTTTTGATCTGCCTGGACCGAAAGTAGACTGGTCCTCGCTACTTTCGGGATCACTCAAGATTTCACGTCACTTATTCATCATATTGCTTGCTATTCTTGGAAAGTTGGCTACGACGGATAAACCATGGCTAGCCCACCTTGGCCCGTGCATTTTATGCAGCGACGGAACGATGGAGACACATGACCACTTATTTTTCCAACGCAGATTTAGTCGACAGTGTATAACAGAAATTCAGAAAATAGTACGATTCTCGTGGCCCAATAGAGACTGTATGACGGATATTATATGGGCGTCCCGGAGATGGAGAGGTAAGCACATTATTAACATGTCTTACCGAGCACTATTAGCATCATGTGTTTACCACATTTGGAAGGAGAGAAATTTGAGACGATTTGAGCAAACTGAAAGGACACCCAGCACCATGGCAGTAGTTATTATCGAGGATATCAAGCAGCGGATACATAGCATTACATTACCTAGTTCAGTCAGTACACGATCTTTATTTAGACTTTGGCGTATCCCTTGGCCTGTCGAGGGAGACACCAACTGATGACTACCATGTTGTGTTGTACTACAATGTTATTAATGAAACTTACATTTATCTAAAAAAAAAAGAATACCAATATCTTTAATTCCTAGACCCCCTTCTTCAACCGGTTTACAAACATCTTTCCACGCTACTTTGGCATATCCCGTCATTGAGGTTCCTTTCCATAGGAATGTTCGAAGGCATTTCTCCACTTCCTTAATGACAGCCTTCGGTAAGATAAATGCAGATGCCCAATACAAGCTCAATGTTGAAAATACAGATTTGATGATTTGTACCCGCCCAGCATATGATAATGATATTCCCTCCCATCCAGTAATACGGCATCAATTTTAGATAAAAGTGGCTGACAGTCAGAAATAGACAATCTAGATAAGAGTAGAGGGAGACCCAAGTACCTCATCGGGAGATGCCACTCTTGAAAACCCAGCACTGCTAGCATCTGTTCTTTCCTATCTTGTGCAGACCGGAAAATAATTAGGTGACTCTTTTGTACATTCAGCCGGAGGCCTGACCACTCTGCAAACATGTGCAGTCCCATCTTGAACACTCTGATGGAGTCCATATCAGCTCTGCAGAAAAGTAGGAGATCATCTGCAAAACCCAACTGGAATACCCTAGCTAGCTCACACTTCCAATGGTAGGTGAATTGTATGTCCTGTTCAATTAATTGTAACAATCCCAAATGTAAAACTTCCATGACAAGCACAAAAAGGTAAGGAGATAAAGGATCTCCTTGCCGTAGACCTCTCGCTCCAATAAAGAACCCTTGAGGTTTTCCATTGAGACCAATCGAAAATGAAGCCGTCATTATGCACTCCTCAATCCATCTAATGAATGTAGTTGGAAGGTTGAAGAACTGTAAAACCGCAACAAGGAAGTCCCACTCAACCGTGTCATAGGCCTTCCTAATATCCACTTTAAGTGCACATCTTGTGGTAAGGCGTATCTGGTTATAGCCTGTGAACAGTTCCTGTGCTAATATAATGTTGTCCCCTATGCTTCTTCCCAGGATGAAGGCTGCTTGGCAGGGACTGATTAGCTTGTCCAGAACCACACTCAATCATTGGACAAGCAGGTTGAAAATGACCTTATATAAAACATTGCAGCATGAGATTGGTCTAAAATCATTGACAGGCATAGGAGTATGTACCTTAGGGATTAATGCCAAAAGTGTGGAGTTAACTTGTTTAAGGAGTTTCCCCGTGGTAAAGAAATCCAGTACCGCCCTTGTAACTTCTGTACCCACAACTGGCCAAGCTACCTTCAAGAATCCGGACGAGAAACCATCAGGGCCCGGAGCCTTATCCTCGGCAATGTCAAAAATGGCTTGCTTCACATCTTCCGGTGAGAAAGGTAGAGATAAGTGGCTAGCCTCCTCATTGGATAGTATATGCCTTGCCCAAGGTCTGAGGTAGTTAATATCCACCAATAACCGACGTCTGTTACCTCCTAAGAGGTTCTGATAAAATGACACGAATTCATGCACGACCTCACTCGGCTCTATGTGAGTGATACCATTCTCATCATTTATTTGCAAGATCCTCCTCACTGCCCGTCTCTAAGCGATCTTGCGAAAGAAAATCCGGGAGCATTGGTCCCCTCCCTTCATCCATTGCATCTTGGCCCTCTGTTGCAGCATAATTTGCTCAATTTTGGCCGCTTTAGCATACATTAGCCGACAACAGTGTTCCAGAAAAAGGAAGAGCTCATTCTGCCTGTCTGAACTCACCAGTTTTGTGCCTCTTCAAGGAATCCCTTTGCTAATTGGACATTGAGAGCCAAGTCTCCCTTATTCCTCCTCTGTTGTCTGAAGACCGGTTTGAGGGCCTTTAGTTTACGTGTCACCGCATACATAGGCACGCCAATCACCTCATGCTGCCAACTATTCTGTACACTGGGGATAAAATCAGGCGAATGGGTTAAATAATTATCGAACTGAAACATACCTCCATTTTGTTGTTGTGAATCCCCATATAAGACTAACGGTGAGTTGTCAGAAGTCCGGGGTGTAAGGCAATGATATGATGATGTAGGGAATCTCGCAAGCCAACGATCATTAATAAGAATCCGATCCAGTCGCTTCCATAGACTACATGTGGTCGGACTGTAGTTGTGCCATGTATACCATTCACCTTGCATAGGTAATGGCAACAACCCGGCCTCCTGAATGCCAGCATTAAATTCTTCCATGGCCATCCTTATATCTCCCGAAATGCCACACACCTCATTAAGATCGTGGACTGCGTTGAAATCCCCCCCCCCCCCCACCAGCCATGGATCATCCGTACATTGTTGGGTCACTGTCCCTAATGTGTTCCATAGGGCTCTCCTATCAATCACCTCAGATGCACCATAAACAATAGTAATAATAACAACTTCATTATCTGTCCTACTAGTAACACGATAGTGCAGGAATTGTTCCCCTGATTCAAGTACTTGGACGTCAATAATATTCGCATCCCAAGCAAGCCATATACGGTTTCAACAGAGGCATAATCTACAAACCATTTCCATTGTGGAAGCAGAAATGACTGAATGGGCATGACATTATTTAAGCGAACACGAGTTTCCAAAAAGCCCAAAAAATGTAACCTGTATTCAAAGACAAGGTCCTTTAATGCGAGCTGATGGTCCCTTTTATTCAGCCCATGGACATTCCACACAGCAATGTTCAACATGGATCACTTCGGACGGGGTTGCTCATGTTAGGACCCGTAGTTGACTCTTCTGCGTCATCTAGCAAATGTAAAGCATCAAATGCATTATATATAACCACTTCCTTACCCTTATCGTTACGTTTGGATTCATTGTGTTCTACATGAACATCATCCGCTTCTGGTCACGGTGTATCATCAGCCGTATGGTTTAATGAACTGCTTTCCTTTTCAGGGGCGGTTGGTTGAGGGGGGACGGTAGCTTTTTGTACGTAAACAGCTACCGGTGGTTTTGTCGGTTTGCGAGGTTTGTTCAATGTACAATCCTTAGTCGTATGCCCCAACGTCATACAATCCATGCATTTTGAAGGGAGCCATTCGTATTCAACATCAACCTTGCAAGGTGTCTCCCCACCATATTCATCCGGTATCACGATAATAATATGTTTTGCAATTGTTTGTGTTACATCAATCATCACGCATACACGAGCGAAGTCCAATCTCGTGCATGGGTCTAGACCACGTTTGGATCAAGTTTCGTGGAATTCTGAGAACGTTCAAAATTTAGCTGTTTTGCTCGATTTTATTAAAGCAAGTTCGTTTCCCTTTTACACTAACTTGTACTTATTATTACTCTTTGCAAATTTACCACACAAATGCACGAGTGTAGACCTACATTTGGTTCAAGTTTCGTGGAATTCTCAAAACGTTCAAAATTTAGCTTTTTTGCACGGCTTTATTAAAGCAAATTCGTTTCCTGTTTACACTAACTTGTAGTTATTATTATGTTTTGCAAATTTACAACACGAACGCATGGGTGTAGACCAATGTTTGGGTCATGTTTTGTCGAATTCTAAGAACGTTCAAAATTTAACTGTTTTGCACGGTTTTATTAACGCAAGTTCTTTTTCCTTTTACACAAACTTTTTGTTATTATTACGCTTAGAAAATTTAACACACAAATGCATGGGTCTAGACCTACATTTGGGCCAAGTTTCAAGGAATCCTGAGAATGTTCAAAATTAAGCTGTTTTGCACGGTTTTATTAAAGCAAGTTCGTTTCCCTTTTACACTAACTTGTAGTTATAATTACTCTTTGCAAATTTACCACACAAATGCATGAGTTTAGACCTACGTTTGGGTCCAGTTTAGTGGAATTCTGAGAACGTTCAAAATCAAGCTGTTTTCCACGGTTTTATTAAAGCAAGTTCGTTTTACACTAACTTGTAGTTATTGTTACGCTTAGTGAATTTACCACACAAATACATGGTTCTAGACCAACATTTGGGTCAAGTTTCATGGAATTCTATGAACGTTCAATATTTAGCTGTTTTGCACGGTTTATTAAAACAAGTTCGTTTTCATTTTTACACTAACTTGTAGTTGTTATTATACTTAGCAAATTTACCACACAAATGCATGGGTATAGAGCCACGTTTGGGTCAAGTTTCGTGGAATTCTGAGAATGTTCAAAATTTAGCTGTTTTGCTCGGTTTTATTAAAGCAAGTTCGTTTTCCTTTTGCACTAACTTGTACTTATTATTACTCTTTGCAAATTTTTTTTTGGGTAAATGTAACTTTCATTAAAGAAGAAGTAATAGTATAGTGCAACATGTGATCATCTAATGGTTTCTCCCTCAACCCACGGGATACGCCATAATCTATACAATGCTCGTGTACTGACTGATGAAGTTAAATTAATGCTAAAAATCCTCTGTCTGACATCATCAGTGATGAGGATACTCAAATTAGCCGGTGTCCGTTCTGTGTGTTCAAATCTCCTCAAGTTTCTCTCTCTCCAAATGTGGTAGACACAGCATGCAAGTATTGTACGGTAAGAGATATTAGTAATATGCTTGCCTCTCCATTTCTGCGTCGCCCACTCAATATCTGTTGGCCAATCCCTATTGGGCCAATGAAATCGAATCCGTCTGCAAATCTCAAATTTACTCTTTGCAAATTTACCACACAAATGCATGAGTTTAGACCTACATTTGGGTCAAGTTCCGTGGAATTCTGAGAACATTCAAAATTTAGCTTTTATGCACGGCCTTATTAAAGCAGATTCGATTCCCGTTTACACTAACTTGTAGTTATTATTTTTTCTTTTGGGTAAATGTATGTTTCATTAAGAAAAAGGAGGTAAAGTACAACAATCATGTGGTGGCTCCCCCGACAGACCAATGGATACGCCAAAGTCTATAGAGTGCACATGTACTAATAGAATTGGAAATATTAATAATTATCCTCTGTTTAATGTCTTCTGTGATGCAAGTAGCTAATACACTTTCCGACCGACGGGTTTGCTCAAATCGTCTCAAGTTCCTCTCTCGCCATATATGGTATAAGCATGCACCAAGTAATGCTTGATAAGCAACATTGACAATATGCTTCCCCCTCCACTTCCTCGATGCCCATTCCACGTCTCTTGTCCACTCACGATTTGGCCAAGCAAATTGAATATGTTGTCGTATAGCTGCAAGGCATCCTCTGCTAAATCGACATCGGAAGAACATGTGAGTGTCTGTCTCCGCTGTACCCTCGTGTCACGGGTTGCCCATTCACTAGGCCCCGTGACGCGCACTTCGGCCACTCAACCGTTCTACATGGCTGACCACTCAGCCTTCATCGACAGACGCTGGACAACCAACTAGTCTTAGAGTCCTAGGTGTAGGCCTTTTATTGCTTTGTTACTGCTTTGTTATTTGCTTTCTGTTGTTTAGATTCCTCAAGGGGACGTTATGCCTCTTGAGTTGCAAATTTCAGCTTTTCTAGTGTCTAGTGTAGACAATAGGATTTATTTTTTTAAGCCTATTATAGGGGGGAATGAGTTCAAGAAGCTTGGTTTAGTGACGTGTTAGAGTCCCCCTCAAGGCGATCCCCTTGCTCTAGCATCGTTGATCATTGTATACGCATTTTCAGTTCAATGCAATTTGGTTTTCTGAATCCGCGTGCGCAATTTACGATTTTGTGATTTGTTCCTCCCGACTCTGATATATCCGGCGCGCTGCATTTGTGCCGAGCGGAGGTATTGGCGGACGTAGTCAGCGGACTACTAGCCACACGACGCGCTGTGTGATAGGCGCCTCGTGAGAGGTGGTATCAGAGCCTCGTGCCACGATGGGGCCGAGGCGGACCGCTACTGCTGCGAGGGCATCGGGGCAAGATCCGGAAAGCCCGCGACATGCCGCAGCTTCATCCAGCGAGAGAGCTGAGAACCCGGAGGACGGACACTCCCGGTTGGTGGAATTGGAGACGAAGGTCTCTTCTCTAGAATCTGAGATCACGGTGCTGAATTCGGAGTTGGACGAATGTCGGCAGGTGATTCAGGAGATGGCTGGCGTCTTCGGAAACGACAGCATTGCCGATATGCGGCGTGACATGGGGCAGATGTCCATTCAGATTGGACTGCTCCAGCGTGCAGTGGGTAGCACGCCTATGGTTGCTCACGACCCCGGTGCTAGGCTTCGAATACCAGAACCGAAGGCCTATAGCGGTGACCGTGATGCGAAGGAGGTCGAGAACTTCCTCTTCGACATGGAGCAGTACTTCCTTGCGGAAGACGTGCGGGACGAGGCAAGGAAGGTTGCGACTGCGACCATGTACCTGACTGGTGACGCAAAGCTATGGTGGCGGACCAAGTTTGCGAAAATCCAGGCTCATCAAATACAGCTCGACACGTGGGCTCTTCTACGGGAGGCGATCAGAGAGCAGTTCTTCCCCGAGAATGTGGAGTACAATGCCAGGAGGGCATTGCGAAAGCTTGAACATACAGGTTCCGTGCGGGAATATGTCAAAGCTTTCTCAGCGCTGATGCTGACCATCCGAGACATGTCGGAGGCAGACAAGCTGTTCACTTTCATGGAAGGCTTGAAACAGTGGGCGAGAAATGAGTTGCAGAGGCAACGAGTGACTGATTTGAGTTCGGTTATTATAGCGGCCGAGCGCCTGGCAGATTTCAACCAAGAGACTCGGAAGGATAGGCAGGCGACGTCTAGTCCTGCACAAAATAAGTCGAATGGGATGAAATCGTTCAGAAATAATTTCAATAGAGGTGGGGGAGACCAGAGGCCCCACTCTCAGAATGGCTCACAGGGCGGTTCGGACAGGAACAGGCCCCAGGAGAACAAGCAGGGAGCACTCGAGAGGAGAAGAGGGTGTTTGATCTGCGATGGTCCGCATATGTATCGGGATTGCCCGAAGAGACAGGTGTTGAATGCATTGGCAACGACCTTTACCGACAAGGTGTCGTCCTCAAAGAGTGTGGAGCCACAAGCAGAGGCAGGTGGTGAGAATGACACGGAGGAGGATGAGGACAACTTGGGGGCCGTGAACCAATGGTGCAACACATTCTCTACGGTGGCGGCAAAGAGAGTTGTGCCACCCCTTGCGAAAAAGACCATCCCGGCTCTTACTGTGGAGCAGCCGGAGAAGAAAGAGGAAGAAGTTCAGCCCCGGATTCCTCGGAAGATAGGGTTGATGTTCGTTGATGTGAAGATCCATGGCAAGCCGATTCGAGCCATGATCGACACTGGAGCCTCTCACAACTACCTTGCGAGCGCCGAAGTGGCGAGACTCGGGCTCGTGCTGGAGAAGGGAGTTGGGCGTGTGAAGGCAATCAACTCGGCTGCACAACCCATTGCCGGTGTAGCCAAGTCTGTGCTGATTAAGGTTGGTGCTTATGAGGGCAAGACCAATCTTTCTGTTGTGGCAATGGACGACTTCAAGCTTATCCTTGGGCTTGAATTTCTACGGGATACACGCACTGCTGTCTTACCTCATGTCGATTCGCTGATGATGTTGGGAGCGAAGCCGTGTGTCATTCCTACCTTGGCCGGACGTACAGGAGAGAAGAACTTGTCGGCCATGCAGTTTGAGAAGGGGCGCAAGCAGGATGAGATCTCCTACTTGGGTACCCTTTGTTTTGAAGAGATGGAAGAGGTGTCAGGGCCCACCCCGGGCGGTAGTAAGAAACTGTTGGGGGAGTCTGAAGACGTGATGCCAGACGAGCTGCCACGGAAGCTACCACCGAAGAGGGCAGTGAATCACGAGATTGAGTTGGTGCCTGGCACGAGACCGCCCGCTGGGGCACCGTACAGAATACCGCAACCTAAGCTTGTGGAGCTTAGGAAGCAGTCAGCAGACGCCTTGAGCCGCAGGGCGGTCTTGGCGAACTTGGAGTCGATAGCAGCACTCTCTTCTAGCGCGGCTGCTATCCCTACGAAGGATCAGGTGCGGGTGTTACTATCGAGAGATCCCGTGGCGCGACGCCTGATTCGGCTTGTCGAGCAGGGCAAGGCTCGACACTTTTGGATCGAGGATGGATTGCTGATGACCAAGGGAAACCGCGTATACGTTCCGAGAGGCGGGGACCTACGGAAATCACTTCTTTCCGAATGCCACGACACACTTTGGGCGGAACACCAAGGACAGGAGCGCACGTTTGCTTCGGTGCGGAGGGCCTATCATTGGCCACAAATGCGGGACGATGTCGAGATGCATGTCCGCACTTGTTTGATTTGTCAGCAGGACAAGGCAGACCATCAGAAGAAGGCCGGTCTGCTGCAACCACTTCCCATCCCAAAGCGTCCATGGGAGAGCGTCTCCATGGATTACATCTCTGGATTGCCTAAGGTCGAGAACTTAGGCTCTATCGTCGTCGTGGTAGATCGTTTGTCAAAATATGCTACATTTATCGCAGCACCCGAACACGTTACAGCAGAAGGGACATCTCATCTCTTTTTCAAGCACATCGTCAAGCATTGGGGACTGCCAAAAGATATTGTCAGTGATCGTGACTCCAGATTCACTAGCGTCTTCCGGACCGAGTTGTTCAAACTTCTCGGGTCCACACGTTCCATGAGCTCGAGCTATCATCCACAGTCCGATGGTCAGACAGAACGCTTTAATTCTATGTTGGAGGACTACCTTCGGCACTTTGTGCGAGGTACGCAGAAGGATTGGGTGAAGCTCTTGGATGTCGCTCAGCTATATTTCAATGTTCAAAAGAGCTCTTCCACCATCAACAAGAGCGCTTTTGAAATCGTTACTGGGCAGCAGCCGCTCCTTCCTCACACTCTTGACATTCCCCAAAGTGTGAGATCCCCTCTTACTCGACGTTTCTCCCAGGAGTGGAAGAAGAATGTTGATATCGTTAGAAGTTGCCTGGAGACAGCTCAGAAGCGGATGAAGAAGTATGCAAATCAGAATCGCCGCTTCATTGAGTTCAATGCGGGAGACCTGGTGCTGGTGAAGGTCCCGAATCCGAAATTGTCAAAGTCATCAAGGTGGAGAGATCCTCGGTTGATGCAGAAATATGTTGGTCCTTTGCCTGTCTGTAGGCGTATTAGGACGGTGGCGTACAAGGTGGAGTTGCCGCCGTGGTGGAAGATCCACAACGTTTTCCATGTCAGCCGATTGAAGAAGTATTCAGCTGACAGGGAAGACGATACCCGCAATCAACCCAGCCGCCCACAACTCGAATTGAAGAAGACGAAGGAGAAGGTGGCTGAAGAAATCCTAGATAACCGAGTGACGAGTACCGCGAAGAAAGACCACACAGAGTACTTGGTGAAATGGAGGGGATGCAGCAGCGAGGAGAACACTTGGGAGCGAGTGACAAACCTAAAGGCGTTTCTACCTCTTGTCGAAGCGTACCATGCTTCCGTAGCGCCAGGGACGTCGCTTTC
>NW_011628073.1:116488-120254 GCF_000512975.1 Sesamum indicum | reverse complement strand
TTTTGTGATTTGTTCCTCCCGACTCTGATATATTCGGCGCGCTGCATTAGTGCCGAGCGGAGGTATTGGCGGACGTAGTCAGCGGACTACTAGCCACACGACGCGTTGTGTGAGAGGCGCCTCGTGAGAGGTGGTATCAGAGCCTCGTGCCACGATGGGGCCGAGGCGTACGACTGCTACTGCTGCGAAGGCATCGGGGCAAGATCCGGAAAGCCCGCGACATGCCGCAGCTTCATCCAGCGAGAGAGATGAGAACCCAGAGGACGGACACTCCCGGTTCGTGGAATTGGAGAGGAAGGTCTCTTCTCTAGAATCTGAGATCACGGTGCTGAATTCGGAGTTGGACAAATGTCGGCAGGTGATTCAGGAGATGGCTGGCGTATTCGGAAACGACAGCATTGCCGATATGCGGCGTGACATGGAGCAGATGTCCATTCAGATTGGACTGCTCCAGCGTGCAGTGGGTAGCACGCCTATGGTTGCTCACGACCCCGGCGGTAGGCTTCGAATACCAGAACCGAAGGCCTATAGCGGTGAGCGTGATGCGAAGGAGGTCGAGAACTTCCTCTTCGACATGGAACAGTACTTCCTTGCGGCAGACGTGCGGGACGAGGCAAGGAAGGTTGCGACTGCGACCATGTACCTAACTGGTGACGCAAAGCTGTGGTGGCGGACCAAGTTTGCGGAAATCCAGGCTCATCAAATACAGCTCGACACGTGGGCTCTTCTACGGGAGGCGATTAGAGAGCAGTTCTTCCCCGAGAATGTGGAGTACAATGCCAGGAGGGCATTGCGAAAGCTTGAACATACAGGTTCCGTGCGGGAATATGTCAAAGCTTTCTCAGCGCTGATGCTGAACATCCGAGACATGTCGGAGGCGGACAAGCTGTTCACTTTCATGGAAGGCTTGAAACAGTGGGCGAGAAACGAGTTGCAGAGGCAACGAGTGACTGATTTGAGTTCGGCTATCATCGCGGCCGAACGCCTGGCAGATTTCAACCAAGAGACTCGGAAGGATAGGCAAGCGACGCCTGGTCCTGCACAGAATAAGTCGAATGGGATGAAATCGTTCAGGAATATCTTCAACAGAGGTGGGGGAGACCAGAAACCCCACGCTCAGAATGGCTCACAGGGCAGTTCAGACAGGAACAGGCCCCAGGAGAACAGACAGGGAGCACCCGAGAGGAGGAGAGGGTGTTTCTTCTGCGATGGTCCGCATGGGTATCGCGATTGCCCGAAGAGACGGGTGTTGAATGCATTGGCAACGACCTTTGCCGACAATGCGTCATCCTCAAAGAGTGTGGAGCCACAAGCAGAGGCAGGTGGTGAGAATGACACGGAGGAGGATGAGGACAACTTGGGGGCCGTATCCCAATGGTGCAACACAGTCTCTATGGTGGCGGCGAAGAGAGTTGTGCCACCCCTTGCGAAAAAGACTGTCCCGGCTCTTACTGTGGAACAGCCGGAACAGAAAGAGGAAGAAGTCCATCCCCGGATTCCTAGGAAGAAAGGGTTGATGTTCGTTGATGTGAAGATTCATGGCAAGCCGATTCGAGCCATGATCGACACTGGAGCCTCTCACAACTACCTTGCGAGCGCCGAAGTGGCGAGACTCGGGCTCGTGCTGGAGAAGGGAGTTGGGCGTGTGAAGGCGATCAACTCGGCTGCACAACCCCTTGCCGGTGTAGCCAAGTCTGTGCAGATTAAGGTTGGTGCTTATGAAGGAAAGACCAATCTTTCGGTTGTGGTAATGGACGATTTCAAGCTTATCCTTGGGCTTGAATTTCTACGGGATACACGCACAGCTGTTCTACCCCATGTCGACTCGTTGATGATGATGGGAGCGAAACCGTGTGTCATCCCTACCTTGGCCGGACGTACTGGAGAGAGGAATTTGTCGGCCATGCAGTTTGAGAAGGGGCGCAAGCGGAATGAACCATCCTACTTGTGCACTCTTTGCCTTGATGAAATGGAAGAGGTGTCAGGGCCCATCCCGGGCGGCATTAAGAAACTGTTGATGGAATTTGAAGACGTGATGCCAGACGAGCTGCCTCGGAAGCTACCGCCGAAGAGGGCAGTGGATCACGAGATTGAGTTGTTGCCTGGCACGAGGCCGCCCGCCAGGGCACCGTACAGAATGTCGCAACCTGAGCTTGTGGAGCTTAGGAA
Organism: Sesamum indicum; assembly: GCF_000512975.1. Lineage (NCBI taxonomy): Eukaryota > Viridiplantae > Streptophyta > Magnoliopsida > Lamiales > Pedaliaceae > Sesamum > Sesamum indicum. Next base: position 118,085 of record NW_011628073.1, on the reverse strand, counting down.
GCAGTTGAAGGATATGTTGGAGAGCGGAATCATCAAACCCGCGAAGTCGCCGTATGGAGCGCCGGTCCTGTTTCAGAAGAAGGCCGACGGCTCCCTACGGAGTGTTGAGATTATATTGAACAGTACTGATTTAAGTACCTTGTCTTATTTGAGTTTCCTTATCTGTTAGCCTTTTACTGAGAAGTTGCAGCTGTGATGGGGTAGTAAGTGGTATTGGTCTTGTCGTATAAAATAATCAGAATTAAGAAAAAACTGAAATCTGAACCCAACACAGATTGAAGCAATGCAACAGGTTTCTTGAATTAGCGGGTGCTGCAACAACTATATGCGTCAAATCTCAATTAAGAGCTATGCAAGCTGCTATATACTTAAGAGCAGATTCTAATACACAACAAGTGCAGATATCAATCTAGCGGGTGTTGTACCGTTATATGATTGGTTTTGGTTCTTCTGTGATAGCATTTTATTATTGCAGATTGGCCAAGGAACTTACAGTAGCGTGTACAAGGGTCGTGATCTGCTGCATAATAAAGTTGTTGCTCTAAAAAGAGTACGCTTTGATAATATGGATCCTGAAAGTGTCAAATTTATGGCAAGGGAGATTCTGATTTTGCGAAAGCTTGATCACCCAAATATAATTAAACTGGAAGGCTTGGTTACTTCAAGAACATCTTCTAGTTTATATCTCGTCTTTGAATATATGGAGCATGATCTCACTGGACTTGCATCACTTCCAGGCGTTAAGTTTACAGAACCACAGGTGAGTTCTTCATTGTTCTTCTTGATTATGTTTGTTTATCTTAAATGCAATACCAAGTGGGAGAATCTGGCTATGGAATTCGTTCTTAGTTCACAATCCATTTGAAGAGTGTGAAATGAAACAACGCCCTCAAATGATTGGCTAGCTGTAATCTTGTTTGCTTGGTTGATGCACTAACTTTACTTTACTATAAACCAAGCTTCTTGAACTCATTCCCCCCTATAATAGGCTTAAAAAAATAAATCCTATCGCCTACACTAGACACTAGGAAAGCTGAAATTTGCAACTCAAGAGGCGTAACGTCCCCTTGAGTAATCTAAACAACAGAAAGCAAATAACAAAGCAGTAACAAAGCAATAAAAGGCCTACACCTAGGACTCTAAGACTAGTTGGTTGTCCAGCGTCTGTCGATGAAGGCTGAGTGGTCGGCCATGTAGAACAGTTGAGTAGCCGAAGTGCGCGTCACGGGGGCCTAGTGTGCGGGCAGCTCGTGACATTCTCCCCCACCTGAGATAGCGACGTCCCCGGCGCTACGGAAGCATGGTACGCTTCGACAAGGGGTAGAAACGCCTTTAGGTTCGTCACTCGCTCCCAAGTGTTCTCCTCGCTGCTGCATCCCCTCCATTTCACCAAGTACTCTATGTGGTCTTTCTTCGCGGTACTCGTCACTCGGTGATCTAGGATCGCTTCAGCCACCTTCTCCTTCATCTTCTTCAATTCGAGTTGTGGGCGGCTGGGTTGATTGCGGGTATCGTCTTCCCTGTCTGCTGAATACTTTTTCAATTGGCTGACATGGAAGACGTTGTGGATCTTCCACCACGGCGGCAACTCCACCTT
>NW_011628073.1:65407-116146 GCF_000512975.1 Sesamum indicum | reverse complement strand
TGCTGCCCAGTAACGATTTCAAAAGCGCTCTTGTTGGTAGAAGAGTTCTTTTGAGCATTGAAACACAGCTGAGCGACATCCAGGAGCTTCACCCAATCCTTCTGCGTACCTCGCACAAAGTGCCGAAGGTAGTCCTCCAACATAGAATTAAAGCGTTCTGTCTGACCATCGGACTGTGGATGATAGCTCGAGCTCATGGAAAGTGTAGACCCGAGGAGTTTGAACAACTCGGTCCAGAAGACGCCAGTGAAACGGGAGTCACGATCACTGACAATATCTTTTGGCAGTCCCCAATGTTTGACGATGTGCTTGAAGAAGAGATGAGCCGTCCCTTCTGCTGTAACGTGTTTGGGTGCTGCGATGAATGTAGCATATTTCGACAAACGATCTACCACGACGATAATAGAGCTTAAGTCCCCGACTTTAGGCAATCCAGAGATGTAATCCATGGAGACGCTCTCCCATGGACGCTTTGGGATGGGAAGTGGTTGCAGCAAACCAGCCTTCTTCTGATGGTCTGCCTTGTCCTGCTGACAAATCAAGCAAGTGCGGACATACGTCTCGACATCGTCTCGCAGTTGTGGCCAATAGTAGGCCCTCCTCACCAAGGCAAATGTGCGCTCCTGTCCTTGGTGTCCCGCCCAAAGTGTGTCGTGGCATTCGGAAAGAAGTGATTTCCGTAGGTCCCCGCCTCTCGGAATATATACGCGGTTTCCCTTGGTCATCAACAATCCATCCTCGATCCAAAAGTGTCGAGCCTTGCCCTGCTCGACAAGCCGAATCAGGCCTTGCGCTGCGGGATCCCACGGTAGTAACTCCCGCACCTGATCCTTCACAGAGATAGCAGCCGCGCTAGAGGAGAGCGCTGCTATCTACTCCAAGTTCGCCAAGTCCGCCCTGCGGCTCAAGGCGTCAGCTGCGTGGTTGCTGGAGCCGGCCCGGTACTCCAACACGAAGTGAAACTCCGACAACAACTCCTGCCAACGTGCCTGCCTACTGGTCAGCTTCGGCTGCGACATGAAATGACTCACTGCAGTGTTATCCGTCCTGACCACGAAGGGAGAGCCTAACAAATAGTGTCGCCATAGTCGAACGCAATGAACTACGGCCAACAACTCCTTCTCGTGCACTGAATAACGTCGTTCAGCATCCTTCAACTTTCTGCTCTCAAAGGCAACTGGATGGCCATCTTGCATCAGAACTCCTCCTAAAGCAAAGTCTGAAGCGTCTGTCTCCACCAAGAATGGCTTTGACATATCTGGTAAGGCCAACACAGGATCTGTCACCATCGCTCTCTTCAAATCATCAAAGGCTACTTGGCATTGGGGTGTCCAATTCCAAGTCTCTGTCATCTTCAGTAAGTTTGTCAAAGGCCGTGCGATCGCGGAGTAGTCCTTCACGAAACGCCGATAATAGTTCGCCAAGCCAAGAAATGAGCGCAAGTCATGAACATCGCTCGGCGGTCTCCACTCCTCGATAGCCTGTACTTTCTTGGGATCTGCTTCCCCCTCCACTTCCTTGATGCCCATTCCACGTCTCTTGTCCACTCACGATTTGGCCAAGCAAACGAATATGTTGTCGTATAGCTGCAAGACATCCTCTACTAAATCGACATCGGAAGAACATGTGAGTGTGTGTCTCCGCTGTACCCTCGTCACAGAGAATACATTCCCCTAGATGGGTCATCCATGGTTTATCAGTTGTCGGTAGCTTCTCCTGAATTGCTAACCAAAGAATGAAGTTATGTCGGGGAATCTTCAAAGAACCCGAAAGTAGTGAAGACCATCCTACTTTCGGTCCAGGTGGACAGAAAAGTCTGTATAGGGATTGTGTAGTGGGTCGTCCCTCTGAAAACCTCAAGTTGATCCTGTCATCCCCTCCATGAATCTGGGGTAAAGTGTAAATGATTTCCATACATTCCAAATCAGTAATGAAAGGCCATTGCCATTGTCCCTCATCAATGACTACTTGTAGTTTGGCAGATTCTTCAAGTCCTAAGAGGCTCGGTCCTCGTGGGAATCTAGCAATAAGTGGGCCCAAGTGGTGCCACGGGTCCTTCCACAAGTAGAATGACCTCCCCTCTCCAATAAGGAATTCCGTCATAGGTAGGATAGAGCTGCGAAGTCGGAGCATTTTTCGCCATCCCCATGATCCTCCCTTTTCATTAATTGTCCAAATTGAAGTGTTGTGCAATCGTCCCTGCTTCAACCACTCAACCAATATAGATGTTCGGTCACATCTGATAACGTCACATAACTTCTTTGCTATTAAGGAACGGTTAAGGATATTGATATACTTAATTCCTTGGCCTCCTTCTTTAATTGGTTTACACACATCCTTCCACGCTACCTTGGCGTATCCCGACGTAGAAGTGCCTTTCCAGAGAAAAGTTCTAAAGCGTTTCTCAATTTGTTTAATAATAACTTGTAGTTATTATTAAGCTTTGCAAATTTACAACACAAACCCATGGGTGTAGACCAACGTTTGGGGACATATTTCGTCGAATTCTAAGAACGTTCAAAATTTAGCTGTTTTGCACGGTTTTATTAAAGCAAGTTATTTTTCCTTTTACTAACTATTGCAGATTGGCGTCCACTATTACTGAAGATTGACAAATGGATCGTTGGAAGGGAAGGTACCACTATATCTTTTTTTTTGTAAATGTAATTTTCATTAAGTAATAAAATTGTATAGTACAACAAGATGATCATCAATTGGTTTCTCCCTCGACAGGCCAAGGGATACGCCATTGTCTATATAATGCTTGTGTACTAACTGACAAAGCAACGTTGATGCTGAGGATCCTCTGTCTGACGTCGTCGATGATCAGAATACCAATGGTGTTCGGTGTCCGTTCGGTGTGTTCAAATCGCCTCAAGTTCCTCTTTCTATGTGATAGACACATGCTGCTAGTAGTGTACGGTAAGCTATGTTGACAATGTGCTTTCCTCTCCATTTTTTTGTTGCCCATTCAATGTCTGTTTCCCAATCCCTATTGGGCTATTGGAACCGAATCCTTCTGCGTATTTCTGTAAGGCACTACCGGCTAAATCAGCATTGGAAGAATAAGTGAGAGTGGGTTTCTGTACTTCCTTCGTCACATAGGATGCAGGCTCCCAAATGGGATAGCCATGGTTTGTCCGTGGTGGGAAGTTTGCCAAGAATTGCGAACCAAAGGATGAACGCGTGTCTTGGTATCTTCAAGGAGCCCGAAAGTAGTGAAGACCAGCCTACTTTCGGCCCTGGGGGGTCAAATAATTTGGAAAGGGCCTGTCTTGTGGGTTGTCCTTTGTCAAATCTCCAGACAATCCTATCCGCCCCTCCACAAATTTGTGGCAAGCTGTGGGTGATCTCCAAACACTCAAAATCAGTAATGGGAGTCCAACGCCACTCTCCCTCTGTAATGACATAGCTGAGCTTGGTCGATTCGTTAATACCAAGTAATCTCGGACCCCGTGGAAATCGCTCAATGAGTGGTCCGAGATGATGCCATGGGTCCTGCCAAATATAGAAAGTTGCTCCGTTTCCAATCTGGTAATCCACACTAGAGCTTAGAAAAGGACGGAGACGTAGTAATTTCCTCCACCCCCAAGAGCCGCCGTGGTCTCGAATCATCCAAATAGATGTGTCACGTAGCCGATCATGGTAGAGCCACTGCACCCATATAGAGGTCCGATCACATCGGATAACATCACAAAGTTTTTTACTCATTAATGCCTGGTTTAAGCTTGTAATGTTCTTTAATCCAAGTCCCCCCTCTTCCCCCGGTCTGCACACATCAATCCATGCTACCTTGGCGTAGCCACTAGTCGTAGTGCCTTTCCATAGGAAGTTTCTCATCCTCTTCTCAATTTCCTTGATAATTTTCCTAGGAAGTATAAAAGCAGACGCTCAATATAAACTCAAAGATGAAAGTACGGATTTGATGATTAGTACCCGCCCAGCATAAGATAATGAGAGTCCTTCCCATCCCATAATACGTGCATCCTGTACCACTATATCTTATGCTGGTAGAGTACAAATTATTAAATTTGTACTTATAGCACTGAGTCTTTATTGGGCATCGGCATTTATATTACCGAAGAAAGTCATTAATGAAATTGAGAAAAGGTTGCTAGCCTTCTTTTGGAAGGGAACGACGAATAGTGGTTATGCCAAGGTTGCGTGGAAAGATATATCCGACCAAAGGAGGAGGGAGGACTTGGGTTAAAGGACATCAGTACCTGGAACCGTGCATTGATGACAAAAAAAACTATGTGATGTCATTAGATGCGACAGGACATCGATCTGGGTTGAATGGCTGTACCAGGGACGACTACAACGCACCTCTATATGGACGATTATGGACCATGGCGGCTCATGGGGATGGAGGAAAATCCTCCGATTACGGATGTTTCTCTGAACCATAGTGGACTACCGGATTGGAGATGGGAGGAATTTCTTCTTGTGGCAGGATCCGTGGCACCACCTTGGCCCTCTATGTGACTCTTTCCCACGAGGACCGAGGCTACTTGGACTAGATGAGTCATCCACACTCAGCACGGTGATTCATGAAGGAGTATGGCAGTGGCCACTTATCACGGATCTTGAGTGTTTGGAGATCACATAAGCACTACCCGCTATTTTTGAAGGGGAAGACCCTATAATTTGGAGATTTGAGAATGGCCGACCAACAGCACAGGCTATTTATGAGTTATTTGACCCACCAGGACCGAAAAAGCAGGCTGGTCTTTACTACTTTCGGGATCACTTAAAATTCCACGTCACAACTTTATTCTATGGCTTGCCATCCAAGGCAAGTTGGCTACGACAGATAAACCATGGCTTGCGCACCTTGGCCCATGTATCCTATGCAATGAAGGAATGACAGAGACACATGCACATTTATTCTTCCAATGCAGATTTAGTCGAAGATGCCTCACGGAAATTCGAAGAACGATACGGTTCTTATGGCCCAATAGAGAGTGGAAAGATGACATTACATGGGCTTCACGGAGATGGAGGGGTAAACATATCATCAACATGTCTTATAGAGCACTACTTGCATCATGTGTATACCACATTTGGAAGGAAAGAAACCTGAGACGATTCGATCACACCGAGAGGATGCCTACTACCATAGCATTACTGATCATTGAGGACATTAGATAGCGAATCCATAGCATCCCACTATCTGCATCCGTCAGTACACGTGCTTTATTTCGATGGTGAATCCCTTGGCCTGTCGAGGGATAAACCATTTGTGGACCATATTGTTGTACTGTATCAATTTTACTTAATCAAACTTACTTTTACCAAAAAAAAAAGTTATTTTTCCTTCTTACACTAATTTGTAGTTATTATTACGCTTAGCAAATTTACCACACAAATGCATGGGTCTAGATCTACGTTTGGGTCATGTTTCATGGAATTCTGATAACGTTAAAAATTAAGCTATTTTGCACGTTTTTTTAAAGCAAGTTCGTTTCCCTATTACACTAACTTGTAGTTATTATTATACTTAGCAAATTTACCACACAAATGCATGGGACTAGACCTACGTTTGGTTCAAGTTTCGTTAAATTCTGAGAACATTCAAAATTTAGCTGTTTTGTGTGATTTTATTAAAGCAAGTTCGTTTCCCTTATACACTAACTTGTATTTATTATTATGCTTTGCAAATTTACAAGACAAATACATTGGTGTAGACCAACGTTTGGATCAAGTTTACTCGAATTCTAATAACGTTCAAAATTTAGCTGTTTTACACGATTTTATTAAAGCCAGTTCTTTTTGCTTTTACACTAACTTGTTGTTATTATTACGCTTAGCAAACTTACCACACAAATGCATGGGTCTAGACCTACGTTTGGGTCATGTTTCGTGGAATTCTGAGAACGTTCAAATTTTAGCTGTTTTGCTCGGTTTTATTAAAACAAGTTCGTTTCCCTTTTACACTAACTTGTAGTTATTATTACGCTTAGCAAATTTACCACACAAATGCATGGCTCTAGATCTACGTTTGGGTCAAGTTTCATGGAATTCTGAGAATGTTCAAAATTAAACTGTTTTGCACGGTTTTATTAAAGCAAGTTCGTTTCCCATTTACACTAACTTGTAGTTGTAATTACTCTTTGCAAATTTACCACACAAATGCATGAGTTTAGACCTACGTTTGGGTCAAGTTTCGTGAAATTCTGAGAACGTTCAAAATTAAGCTGTTTTGCACGGTTTTATTAAAGCAAGTTCGTTTTCCCTTTACACTAACTTGTAGTTATTATTATGCTTTGCAAATTTACCACACAAATGCATGGGACTAGACCTACGTTTGGTTCAAGTTTCGTGGAATTCTAAGAACATTCAAAATTTAGCTGTTTTACATGGTTCTATTAAAGCAAGTTTGTTTCCCTTATACACTAACTTGTATTTATTATTACGCTTTACAAATTTACAACACAAATGCATGGGTGTAGACCAGCGTTTGGGACAAATTTCGTTGAATTCTAAGAACGTTTAAAATTTAGCTATTTTGTATGGTTTTATTAAAGCAAGTTCTTTTTCTTTTTTTGGTATAAAGAAAGTTCTTTTTCCTTTTACACTAACTTATTGTTATTATTACGCTTAGAAAATTTACCACACAAATCCATGGGTCTAGACCTACGTTTGGGTCAAGTTTCGTGGAATTCTGAGAATGTTCAAAATTTAGCTATGTTTTTTTCTTGAAATGTAAGTTTCATTAAGTAAAATAGTAGTACAGTACAACAATGTGATCATCAGTTGGTTTCTCCCTCGACAGGCCAAGGGATACGCCATAGTCTGTATAAAGCTCGTGTACTGACTGATATAGGTAGAGTAATGCTAAGAATCCATTGTCTAATATCCTCAACTATTAATAAAGCCATGGTGCTAACTGTCCTCTCGATGTGCTCGAATCGTCTCAAATTTCTCTCCCTCCAAATGTGGTAAACACATACTGCTAGTAGTACTCGATAAGACATGTTAACAATATGCTTACCCCTCCATCTCTGGGAAGCCCAGTCAACATCTGTTTGCCAGTTTCTATTGGGCCAAGTAAATCGTACCACTCCGAATTGCTGCAAGACACTGCCGACTAAATCGGCACTGAAAGAATAAGTGTCCATGTGTCTCCATCGCTCCCTCGTTACACAGAATACAAGGGCCAAAGTGGGCTAACCATGGTTTATCCGTCGTGGCCAACTTGCCAAGGATAACAAGCCATAGGATGAATAAATGACGAGGAATCTTCAATGATCCTGAAAGTAGTGAAGACCAGCCTACTTTCGGTCCTAGGGGGTCAAATAATCTATATAGAGCCTGAGCTGTGGGGTGCCCCTGCTCAAATCTCCAAATAATCCGGTCCTCCCCTCCGTGGATCGTGGGTAATACATGTGTGATCTCCAAACACTCGAAATCTGTGATAAGAGGCCACCGCCACTCTCCTCCACTAATCACCGTACTGAGTCTTGCTGATTCTTCTATTCCGAGTAGCCTCGGTCCCCGTGGAAATGTGTCACTAAGAGGTCCAAGGTAATGCCATGGGTCCTGCCAAAGGTAGAATTTCATCCCATCCCCGATTTGATAGTCGACCATAGAGCGAAGGAAAACCCGTAGACGAAGAATTTTCCTCCAACCCCATGAGCCTCCATGCTCCCGAATTGACCAAATGGAGGTGTCTCGTAACCGACCCAACCCCATGAGCCTCCATGCTCCCGAATTGACCAAATGGAGGTGTCTCGTAACCGACCATGGTAAAGCCACTAAATCCATATTGAGGTTCTACCGCACCTGATGATATCACATAGTTTCTTTGCCATTAATGCACGATTCAAGATAGAAATATCCTTGAATCCTAATCCTCCCTCATCTTTCGGCCGACATAGATCCTTCCATGCTACCTTAGCATATCCGCTAGTTGTTGTCCCCTTCCACAAGAAAGTTCGCAGCCTCTTTTCAATTTCATTAGTAACTTTCTTTGGCAATATGAAAGCCGATACCCAATATAGACTCAGTGACATGAGTATAGATTTTATAATTTGCACCCTACCGGCATATGAGATATTCATTCCCTCCCAACCAGCAATACGTTTATCAATTTTCAACAATAATGGGCGACAATCAGCAATCGTTAATCGAGAAGATAAAAGCGGTAATCCCAAGTACCTCATCGGTAAGATCCCTTCTTGAAATCCGAGTGCTGCCAGCATCTCCTCGCGTAACACTTGTGCTGAACGTGAGATAATGAGATGGCTTTTCTGCAAATTCAATCTGAGCCCTGACCATTCAGCAAAGCGATCTAATCCAGTTTTGAAAACACCAATAGAGTCCATATCAGCTCGACAAAATAGCAATAAATCATCTGCAAAGCCTAATTGGAAACCCTGGCTGCATCACACTTTCAGTGGAAGGAGAATAAGTTATCCTGATCAATCAATTGCAGGAAACCCAAATGTAGAACTTCCATCACAAGCACAAACAGGTACGGCGATAGTGGGTCACCCTGTCTAAGCCCTCTAGCCCCTCGAAAGAAACCATGAGGTTTCCCATTAGGCTAACAGAAAATGAGGGTGTTGTGATACACGCCTCAATCCAACTCACGAATGTAGCATGGAACCCAAATAACTCCATAACAGCAATCACGAAGTCCCACTCCACCGTGTCATATGCCTTCCGAATGTCAACTTTTAAAGCACACCTAGGTGGTAGATGGGCCTGGTTATATCCCGTAAATAGTTCCTGTGGCAACGTAATATTGTCTCCAATGCTTCTTCCGGGCACAAACGCCGCTTGGCATGGACTAATAAGTTTGTCCAGTACCACACTCAACCGTTGCACAATGAGTTTGGCAATAATCTTATACAATACATTGCAGCAAGAAATAGGACGAAAATCACCAACAGTCATAGGGGATTGTACCTTTTGTATGAGTGCCGAAAGTGTAGTATTAATCTGCTTCAGAAGTCGGCCCGTATTAAAGAATTCCAGCACTGCTGAACACACCTCTTGCCCCACTATATGCCAAGCAACTTTGAAGAAGCCCGACGAATACCCGTCTGGCCACGATGCTTTATCCTCAGCAATGTCAAAAACTGCCTGCTTGACGTCCGCTGTTGTGAATGGCAGGAGTAAAGAATTGACTTCCTCTTCACTCAAAGTATGTCTAGCCCAAGGTAGCAGGAATTGAAAGTTTACCATAGCACGTCGTCGGTCCCCACCAAGTAGGTTTTGGTAGTATGTTACAAACTCATTGGTAACTGCTCCTGGTTCTGTGTGAGTGGCTCTATGATCATCATTTATTTGTAAGATTCTCCTCGTCGATCTCCTTTGAGCAATCTTACGAAAGAACACCCGGGAACACTGGTCACCTCCCTTCATCCACTGCATTTTTGCCCGCTGTTGAAGCATAACCTGTTCAAATTTGGCTGCTTTAGCTAGTACTAACCGGCAGCAGTGTTCCAACTGTAGGTATAGTTCATCCCGCCTGTTTGAACTAACAAGTGATTGCGCCATCTCAAGAAACCCTATAGCTAGTTGGACATTGTGTGATAAGTCCCCCTTATTCCTCCTCTTCTCTCTAAACACCGGTTTAAGTGCTTTGAGTTTCCTTGTTACGACATACATTGGCGTCCCTATGATGCTGTGCTGCCAAATCCACTGTACACTAGGGATAAATTCTGGTGATAGGGTGAGGTAGTTGTCGAATCGAAACATACCTCCAAATTGTTGTTGTCTATCCCCGCATAGCACCATTGGAGAGTGGTCCGACGTGCGTGGAGTGAGACACGTATAATATGATGCCGGGAATCATGCCATCCATCTATCATTTATCAGCATGCGGTCCAATCTTTTCCATAGATTTCGTGGGCTCGCACTGCGATTATGCCATGTGTACCATTCTCCCTGCATAGGTAAAGGTAATAATCATGTGTTTTGGATGCAAGTATTAAACTCTTCCATAGCCATTCGAGTATCTCCCGCTGCACCACAGATTTCGCTAATATCGCGTACTGCATTGAAATTCCCTCCAACAAGCCACGGGATATCATTACACTGCATAGCAATAGTCTCCATGGAAACCCATAACTCCCGCCTTTCGGTTATCTCATTAGCCCCATAAATAACAGTGATAGCAATGGTCTCATGAAGTGCACGGATATTAACACGACAGTGAATAAATTGTGTCCCACATTCAACCACATCAACATCAATAAAATTTTCATCCCAGGCTAACCAAACACGATTACCAGACGATTCATAATCCACAAACCATTTCCAATGAGGTAGTAAAAAAGCCTGAATATGAGGTACATTATTAATACGAACGCGAGTTTCAAGGAGGCCAAGAAAGTGTAACCTGAACTCAGCAACGATGTCTTTAATTGCCAGCTGATGATCATGTTTGTTCAGGCTACGTGCATTCCATATTGCTGCATTCAACATGGGTCACCAGGTGTGGGGCTGCTTTGCTTAGGATCCCGAGACAAGTCATCTGTATCTTCAATTCGATGTAAGGCATCAAAAGCGTTATAAATGATAATTGCCTTACCCCTCTCCTCACGACTTGGACCAGCAACAACTATGGGATAATCACGGCCCTTTCGTTGTTTTTCCATCTCTCTAGCTGGTGGAGGTCGTGGTGTATTCCGGTCAGGCACAGGAGGTGGTCGGGATGGCCCTGTTTTATGTATGTAGACTGAGACTGAAGGCTTAATAGGTTTGGATGGTTTGTTTAGAGCACATTCTTTGGCCGCATGTCCTAATGTCTTACAACTGGTGCATTTGGGTGGTAACCATTCGTATTCCACATCTATTTTGCACGGTGTTTCGCCTCCTTCCTCGTCAGGCGTCATGATAATAATATGTTTTCGTATAATTGAGTTCACATCGATCATCATGCATACACAAGCGAAGTCCAGTCTCGTGCATGTCCGCATAATTGTATCCAGGTATAGAGGTTTGCCAATACCGCTGACCACTATGCTGAGCCCCTCCTCTGTCCATAGTTCAATTGGTAAGTGTCTTAACTTAATCCATACGGGAACCTGTGTATGTTTTAGTTTTCGCATCTCCATCCTAGGTGCCCATTTCTGTAGTACAATCGGTTGTCCTTGGAACCACCATGGTCCACCTTCAATGGCTTCTTCCATATGAGCAACAGTCTTGAACTGGAAGAAGAAAAATCCATTTATCGTGGCTGTGACCTCCCGAAGGCCTGGCCATACTGACAAGGCAAATTCTTTCACATGATGAAAGTATGGCTTTTTCCCAAGAAAATAACCAACTGTTGTAGTTTTCCATCGAGTGGATCCGTTGCGAATAGTATCCAGTGTGGGTCTCACAACTACTTCACCATTTTGTATCGTTGGAGCAACATAAGATAGTGTTTTCTGAGTAGAGTTATTGAATGCATGTGTAATCTTGTCCTCAGCTGTCAGATCCGGACAGGTTATTTCCAACAAACAATCTGGTAGGAATTCTTGAAGGAAGAGGAGAAATCGGACTGTTATGTGCCACATCATCATAGACCCCACGTGCCACATCAACAGAAGTTGCTGAAATGATGTCATCAGCTGACACAGGGTTGATGTCAGCAGCTGTCTTAGGGCTGAGATCAGCGCGTCTAGGGCTGACGTCAGCAGAACAAGGGCTGACGTCATCATGAACCTTGCTGCAGTGCGCCACCTCACCTGCCAAATCAGATATTACCACGTCAGCGCCAGCCATCCCCTCCGTTCGTCCGGTCACCTTAACAGCAGATTCCGACCAGCTAATTGGAAATCGTGTCGTATTGCTGTTTCCGCCATGAAAACCGGTCATCTTCTCCGTTTGAGACGATGGCACAAGGCATCTGATAGCCTTTCTCAGTCCACGCACCAGTGCTGGCTCTTCAGGCTGCGCCACCGGCGGCGGAAAGCATCGGTTTGCTGCTTCCCGTCCAAATCGTGAGTTCCATTTAGATTTTAATTCCTCCAAGGATTTCATGGATTGTTCATCTCCAGCATCTAAAACAGAGTGTGCTAGGCGTATAAACTCCTAGAAGTTGAATGGGCTTGAAGCCCGTCCTCCATTGTTGCCGGTGGAAGGTGCGCCGCCAAATCCAAAGTTTGGCCAGCGCACTGTAACATCAAAACCAATCCCCAAGTTACTTCCATTCACCGTCGATTGGGTTCGATCTACCCTCTCAGATGTATTGCTACCATGATTCCGAGTAAAATCGTCGTTCGATGCTTCATCTTCCTCGATCAGATTTGTTGCAGAAAACCCTAGATATAGCGGTTCAATTGTATCTTCATTATCCAACGTCAAGATGCAACCTTTCTCTGCAACCTTTCTCCTTGGGTAATGAGGAATCAACCTTGATGACTCCAAATCTTCCCTTGTCGGATGAAAAACCAGCCTGATTCGTCTGGAAATTGCAGCGCGACTTTTCAGTTTCCAGAAACCCTAGTTTCGACGGCTGCAATTGTTCGCCTTCTTCTTCGCTGGAAACTGCCTCTTTTCCTCGCGACTGTTCGATTTCCGTGCAAAACAGCGCCTTTTTCCCACAAAGTTCGTTGCAGCAGTCATTGTCTCGATTGCCTCCATCATCCTCGCCATCCCCCTCGTCAGCCGCCGTCTTTTCGTCTTCCAAGGGCGCAGAAAACACTAAAAATTGCGACGCTGAAACAGCCGATTTTTCCATGTCCAAGACTCCTCTTTTCCCATGTGCAATTAATGTCAATGTCTCCTCAACCGTCTGTTCACATTCTTTCGCCTGAAAATCGCCGGTGAAAGGCGCGGCTTGTATTTCCCTATCGTCGTCAACCTCCAAAATCCGCGAGTTTTTTTCATTTTTTCTACGGCAGCCATCCTCCTCTCACAGTTCACTTTAATCCTCGACGTCCTCTTCACGGGCCGGCGTTTCCTCACCATCTCCGGTCGAGTGCATGATTCCAATGGCATGTGTGTGTGTTTTTCGTGGTGCATTAGTGTGTGTGACATAAGAGAGAGAACTTTTAGAGAGAGAATTTTTTAGGGTCCATTCCGTTCTCTTTGTGACTCTTTTAAATTTAGCTATTTTGCTCGGTTTTATTAAAGCAAGTTCGTTTTTCTTTTACACTAACTTGTAGTTATAATTACTCTTTGCAAATTTACCACACAAACTGCATGAGTTTAGACCTATGTTTGGGTTAAGTTTATTGGAATTCTAAGAACGTTCAAAATTAAGCTGTTTTGCACGGTTTTATTAAAGCAAGTTCATTTTCCGTTTACACTAACTTGTAGTTATTATTACGCTTAACGAATTTACCACACAAATACATGGTTCTAGATCAATGTTTGGGTCATGTTTCGTGGAATTCTATGAACGTTCAATATTTAGCTGTTTTGCACGGTTTATTAAAACAAGTTCGTTTCCATTTTTACAAATTCGCTAAGCGTAACAATAACTACAAGTTAGTGTAAACGGGAAATGAACTTGCTTTAATAATATTTAGCTGTTTTGCACAGTTTATTAAAACAAGTTCATTTTCATTTTTACACTAACTTGTAGTTATTATTATGCTTAGTAAATTTACCACACAAATGCATGGGTATAAACGGGAAATGAACTTGCTTTAACAATATTTAGCTGTTTTGCACGGTTTATTAAAACAAGTTCGTTTCCATTTTTTACACTAACTTGTAGTTATTATTACGCTTAGCAAATTTACCACACAAATGCATGGGTATAGACCTATGTTTGGGTCAAGTTTCATGGAATTCTGAGAACGTTCAAAATTAAGCTGTTTTGCTCGGTTTTATTAAAGCAAGTTTGTTTCCCTTTTACACTAACTTGTAGTTATTATTACTCTTTGCAAATTTTTTTTGGGTAAATGTAAGTTTCATTAAGTAAAAAATGGTACAGTACAACAAACTGATCATCAGGTGGTTTCTCCTTTGACAGGCCAAGGGATACGCCATAGTTTATACAAAGCTCGTGTACTGACAGAACTAGCTAATGAAATACTAATGATCTGTTGCCTGACATCATCAACTATCAATAGCGCCATGGTGCTCAGAGTCCTCTCAACGTGCTCAAAACGTCTCTGGTTTCTCTCCTTCCAAATGTGGTAAACAGAAGATGCTAGTAGACATCGATAAGCTATGTTAACGATGTGCTTACCCCTCCATCTGCGAGAAGCCCACTCAATGTCGTTTGCCCAGTCTCTATTGGACCAATGAAATCATACCTTTCTTCGTATTGCTGTGAGACATTGTCGGCTAAATCTGCACTAGAAGAAAAGGTGTGAATGTGTCTCTGTTGCCCCCTCGTTACAATGTATGAAATCGCCAAAGTACTCTTTGCAAATTTACCACACAAATGCATGAGTTTAGACCTACATTTGGGTCAAGTTTCATGAAATTCTGATAACGTTAAAAATTAAGCTGTTTTGCAGCTGCAAAGACACGAAATTGTTTCCTTTTTTCCATGATGTTGAGTTCTCCTTGAATTAGATTCAAGTAGAGAATAAGAAGAAATTATTTACACTAATCGATAGTGCAAAATGATTTCGTTTTCTTCCATCGGATCTAACTCTTTCCAGCAAGAGGATTAGATCCATCATCATGCAGTGTGGTGTGGACTATCTTTAGAGAGGTTCTACACTTGAACCCTCTATGTGAACGGATCCGGAGAAGGAGAGGAGTCAACGCGAGTAGTCGAATAGAAAATGAAGAAAAGGTATTTTTCATGGTTAATTTTCTGTTTGCTTGATTTATCTTTTGCCACTTTATAATGCATGTACTATTTGTAGGTTTTTGCGTTTTAATTACCCTTTGATCCGATTTTTATTACATTGTCTTTTTTTTTACCGCATTCCATGCTTTCGCCTCGTTTTTAGGCATATCCTCTCCCTTTTTTTTGGTATCAGAGCTCGATTCAATTCTTGTGGCATTGGATTTACCATGTATTATGTGTTTGAAACATGTTTTACATGTTTGATTGCTTTTGGAAAATAAGATTTGTTAATTGCATGATTATATGTTTTTTTTAAATGCATAGTTTAATTTTGTAAATTAAATTTTTGGATATTTTATTTTTATGAAAAAATGCCTTTTCTTGGAAATATATGATTTCAGTTTTTTTTTTCAGAAGAAAAAAGATAGGGTTTTTGTCGAAAAGGGCAACAGCAAGTGCGCTGGCTACACCTGCCTGTGTGCTAGGCGCTTGTGGTTGGTCTGCCTGCCGTCAGCTGTTTTGTCCATTTTTCTTCGGAAAAATTATGGTGGAATTAGTTGTGCTATCCAGCTTGGAGCTTTTTCAAGTCACCACTGTTAAGCTTGAATAGAAACCCTGACTGTGACTTGGCATCATGACCATCAACCAACTGAAAGCTAGCATCACTGTAGCAACTTTCCAGTATAAACTCTCCACCACCACAAATGAAGAACATATCTTTAGTCATTCTCAGGTACTTAAATATGATCTTGACTGCAATCCAATGTGCCTCCTCAACACATTCCTGATATATGTTCGTCACACTTAAAGCATAAGCAACATCAGACCTTGTGCACAACACAACTTGCTGAATGCTGCCTTTAGCTTAGTCATAGGGAACGTCCAAGACCGATCCTTCTAAGCTTTTCATCAGTCTTAGGAGACTGCTTCCTAAACAGCTTAACCCCAGTCTTAGGAAAATTTGTTTGGAGTTCTCCATCTTGAATCTCTTCAAGACTTTCCAACATACGAGTTTTGGGTCATTCCTAACATCCTTTTAGATCTGACCCTGTAGATTTTGATACCTAGGATGTAGGAAGCCCCACTCAAATCTTTCATAGAAAATTGAGTGGACAATCATGCTTTAGTGTTTTTCAACATCTTGACCATCATTTCCAATGAACAAGATGTCGTCCACATAAAGTAAAAAGAACGTAACAGAACTTCCACGGACCTTCTAGTATATACAAGTGTCAAAGTCATTTTTGATGAAATCATAACTCCGCAGGACTTCATCAAAATGTATATTCCACCTTTGGAATGTTTTTTTGAGGCCGTAAATGTACCTCTAGAGATGGTAGACCTTCTGCTTTTCTCCGACCATCGTAAAAACCCTCTGTCTAATTCATGTAGATCTCTTCTTCCAATGAAACCCTTAAAAAATACAGTTTTCACATTGATCTGCGTTATATTATAGTCATACTATACTGCTATGGTAAGCATAATCATAATTAATTTTGCGCCATTGCTACAGGCGAATAGATTTCCTCAAAGTGGACCCTAGGTCACTACGTATATCCTTTTGCCACAAACCTGGCCTTGAAGGTTGTTACCTCCGTTTCAGCCTAAGCTTATGTTTATAGACCCATTTGCACCCAATAGGATTAACACCCTTAGGTCGGTCTACCTATGTACAAACTTGATTTCAACTTATGGAGTTTGTTTCGAATTTCATAGCTTCAATCCATTTACCTGAATCAATGTCCAACATCGCTTCTTCATATGTCTTTGGATCATTTCTAACTAATTGGTCATGCCTAGAAAACTATACCTCTTATGTGGTTGAGATGCTCTTGCTGACCTACGGAGGACTTGAATATCATTAGAGGGAACAGTGGGCATAGACAATATACCTGCATTTGTTGGATATGCCTCACTTGATTCCTCTAGGAACAACTCATCACGTCGGGTATCCATCGAAAACGTTTTTACAAGAATGTAGCGATCTTGAGGCGAATAGCTTTTGCTGAAAGAGATAAAAAAAATAATGTCCCGTAGTTTCTTTCAGATAGCCAATAAACTAAAAACTAGGTCTTGAATCCAGTTTGTCTCCCACTAGTCTCTTGACGTATGCAATGTTATCCCACACTCTCAATTACTTATAAGAAGCAGATTTTCATGCCAAATTTGATATGGCGTCTGGGCCACATCCTTAAATTGCGTTGTGTTTTATAACTTACCCTGGATCTCAAGTGCGTAACCCCGAAGAGATAAGGATAGTTCGGTAAAACTCTTCATTTATCGAACCTTGTTGGAGGACTTTAATTTTGTTATCAACTTCAAGTCTAAACTCTTTGAACCTTTCAAAGGCTTTAGATGTACCTCATAAGGTAAACAAAACCATACCATGAGTGATCATCTGTAAAAGTTATGAAATAAGACAACCCACCTCTGACTTGAGTATTTTTAGTAGCCCACAAGCGTCTAAATGGATCAAATTCAATAGACCACTGGCAAGTGTACTTTGTCCAACAAATGACTTCTTGGCCATTTCCCTTTTAGACAGGACTCGCAAGCCTGTAGGTTGTCCAGATTGCTATATCTAGATCTTTGAGTCCACCAACCTGCTAATCCTACTTTGAGAGATGTGACCTAGCCTTGTATACCAGATCTGTACGTTCTGAAGATTATCTACTTTTCTTTTATTTTGAGAGGTCATGATCCAACAAACCTTTGCAGAATAGAATCCATTGTTTAGTTTACCTAATAGATGAGAAGATTCATCTTTCATCAAATAAAAGAAATTTTTATTAGTAAAAAAATCAAAACCAACATTTCTAGCAACAAAATAAAAATGATATTTTTGATCATTCTAGGTACAAAATAATATTGTTTTAATTCTAGCCTATAGCTTTAACAGCAAGGACCTTGCCATCACTATGTCTTAGGCCCACCTCATTTTTATTTAGCCTTTTGCTTCTTTCTAACACCTGCAAATCATTGTAGATGTGAGCACCACAACCAATATCTAATACCTGAGAACTAGAGTTAGTAATCTTGTTAACTTCAACAACCAACATAACTTGCTTGGAGGGGAGTTTGGGGCAATCCCTCTTCTAATGCCCTTTGTCACGGTAATGGGCCCAAATATCCTTCTCCCTTGACTGATGTTGGGAACCAACCTTCCTTTTCCTTTCCCATCTCCACAGGAGTAACGGGAGCCCTTTGAGCGCCTGAAACTACGATGACATCTTCGCCTTTGCCTTTTCTTTCTTCCTCTTCCAACGCCTAAATCTCTTGCCTTTAGAATTTGAAACCCCCTAGCAACTAGTGTCACAGAATTTTTAGTTTTGTTGCCTCGTATAGGACCAGCATATTAATCAACTTATTGATGGATTTCTCAAGCCCGTTCTGTTCAAGTTTATAATAAACAAATCATAGGATGGAGGAAATGACTAAAGGATCACGTCTATGTACAACTTTAAAGTCTTCGAGTTTCTTCACTAAGGATAGCTTGTTTAATTTTCAATTATTTTTAGATTTTTGATATTTTCTAAAATAATTTATTTTGCTAATTTAATTTTATGGATTCAATTCAATTTTTTCTGATATTAAATTATTTGATTAATTTGTTATATTTTGTGCATTAGATGCATATATTTTCATTGTCCATTTAATTGCAATTTTAAACTTATGTTTCCTACATATAATTGTACATTATGTATTAGATATTGTTGTTGATATGATGCATGGTATGTATTATATGAGATAAGCCTGATTGTTTGGTTATGCTTGAATGTTAGTTTGATTAACATTTGATGATCATAGAGCCCATGATCGCATGTTAGCTTTTTATTTTATGTTGGGTGGGCTTGTCTGCCTCTTAGTATACTTTCTCATCTCGCGCTTTATGCTTTAAAGTAATACAACTTGCTTTCTCCCACACTCATGTAATTCCCCCAGCTTTTGATTGGAGTTTTTTAACGATTTAATGAGCTAGAATAGTATTTTCGTGATATTTTATTTTATGTAATAAAGCTTGCCCACAGAAAAGAAGGCCCACGATGCGAGGTGGTCCAAGAAAAAATACAAGGCCTATTAGAATGATAATGAGTGATAAGCTCTATAATAGTATAGGGCCACCCTAGACAGACAATAAAACTGCTGCAAGCTTAATGGGACGCATAGGTCGGGCTCTTGGTCATCCAACAGGGGTATGCTAGATTTTTTTACATGCGATTCATTTATTTAAATGCTTTAAATATTTGATATATATGCATGCAAAATAAGAACATGATGAGGTCTCCGTCTATACTCAAATATGACTTTCACATGGTTAGACCAAGTTAAATATTAGGCCCATAATGGACTTGGATAAAAATTATTTTGATCTGTCCAAGCCTCCATCCACAATAATGTGGTGGAGCAACGGTTTCACCAATCGTAGTACATTCGGAATAGAGGAAAGGTGAACCATTATTGTGAACAAAGGAACACATTCTCTATTTTCCTATCTCACGAGTTTTGGGGGGGGGTGCAATTTAGGTGTGATTTGATTGATGGGTTAGGCCTAATACTAATTAGCATGATTCGCTTGGAGTCCATGGGATCATGCGAAGAGGTGAAGTAAATTATTTTGGAAATCTCATTGGATAAATGATATTCGATTACCTCCCATAAGACCTTTTTCCATGTGAATTATAAAAGAGGGACATGGTAAATAAAACTTCTGGATAACAGGTCCACTAGAAAATGATCACTAAATACCCCACTTGAGAATGGTGGGATTTCATACAAATAGTGGAAGGGTTAAAAATTAAAGATCATGCCTTCAACTTTAATAATAATATTACAACCATTCTTTTATGTAGATATGTCTAAGAATTCATTAACTATGATTATGGAGACTAAAAAATTCAATGGCAAGAACTATATAACTAGCTGTGGAATTTGAGAATTGTCCTCAATTTCGATAACTACGGATATGTCTTGGACAAGCGCTCCCGACGGCGTTCCGAAAAAGATCCTCGCACGAGGAATGTGTTACACTTGAAAAATGGCTTAAGGACAACTGAAAGGTCAATGGTATCATATTGGCTTCAATAACTAATAACATCTAGAACCAATATGGTCGGATAGATGTTGTTCCCCCAATTATACTCCGCATGAAAGATGTGTATGTGGTTCTAGACAAAAATATTAGATATGCCGCCACAAAAGCATTCTTGGGGACCAAGTTGATCGAGGCATCCTCTGTACAAGTCATTGGGTTAAGATGCTATCCCTAGTGGGAAGCTCGAAGATCTCAAAGCTGTGCTTGATAATGATACGTACATTGACGCGATCCTCCAGTCACGTCCTCATTCCGACAACCCGTTTATTATTAACTACAACATCAATAGGCTTGAGAAGTCTATTCATGACTTCATCAATATACTGGTCCAATACGAGGCAACGATCAACATGTCTACACCGGCGGTATTGGTAGGAGAGGCTTCGACCTCCAAAGCAAAATGCAAGGGGTTTAGATGCTGAAAGAGGAACAAGGAAAAAGGAACGTCTGCATGCATTGCGAAGGGAAAAGGTATTGGAAGAAAGAGTGCCCAAGAAAGAGTGCCCACAACTCCTCTCCAAGCAAGGTATGTGTGTGATTGAAGTGAATATGATAACTAATTCTTCTTTTTGAGTATTGAAGGCTTGGTCGATATGACTTGAATTCCTGGCTCCGATAGTACGAACGTAGTCTTCAGACTTGAGGAACCACGACAGTCACATGCATATAATGACTGTATCTTGGATCTGACGGAAGATAATTGTGTCATAGACATGATCATTATAAGCTTTGTTCATGCAGTCAGAATATGTAGCAAGGACGATGGATTTCAACAAGATGATCCATCTCCTGTCAGTATGTGAGCGGTATCTCCTATGCACTTAGAGATGCATTCAGGCCTTGTAAACCTATGGCCATAGTGGTTGGTTGAATAGGAAAACAGATTCCTATGTCAAGCATTAAGCGAAATGCGGTCTCAAGTATTAAGGCATAGATGTCTAGTCCAAGATGAAAATCAACACCAAATTTACTACCCTAGACTAAGATCAGGAGACGGTAGATGGAAGGCTATACCTGCATAAAATTCGGGAGCCTAACTGTTCACACATATATTCACCTATTTAGTACCATGGACAGTTGCTAGACGGTCACCCATGGTAGCGGAATTTCCTGATTAATGGTTGATCAAGGATGGTTAATTAGATTGAATTTAATTAATCTTTTGTGTTTGATACTAACCCAAGTATAGCTGTGAGTGAACCTAAAGAGTCACACACCGATCACAGAGAAAGAAAAGAGAATTAATTATGAATTAATTTTGGGAGATGTAAATAATTGGATTGTTTATACGTGGGATGATTTATTGGATGTCTCACTCAAAATTTAATTAATTTAATTAATGTAATTGGGCTTAACTTCATTAATAAATTGGATCTATTGATTAAGAGATATTTTGAGCTTGTCTTTAATTAGCTAAATGGTATTGGGTTTAATTTCGTATGAATTTTATTAAATTAGATTTAATTAAATTCATTAGGACTTCGGAATAATTTTAAACCCCTACCCACTAAGTTTAGGTTCATTAACCAAAGAGTTGACTTCTATTGTTGGAAGGAGGATTGACCAAGTTGCACTTTTGAAAAGTACAAACTTAACCATATTGGGAAACTTTTCTAGATGCCATGATTAGATGATACCATATAAGTTGCCTTATAGGTAAGTGGAATGTATCTAAATATATTTCCACTTATCCATACAAGACATATATATATATATATATATATGAGTGTAATCATGCTAACACATATATAATATAGAAAACACACAAAACTCCACCTCTCCTCTCTAGAAGTCAACCGCCCTTCTCTCTTCTCCATCAAGTTTGATTTTGGTCTCTTCTAGCAAAGGGATCAAAATCATCTTTCTAACTGTGTGGTATGGATCATCTCTAGAGGATTCCTCAATTGGAATCTAAAGTGGAATGAATCGATACAATTTGTCGTTTGGAACTCAATTAAAGCGATAAAGATAATTTTCGATTTTAAACTACATGTCTTCTTCCATTTAAACTATAGCCTTGTATGATTGTATTTTATCTTCATCCTCTTACTATATCAAACACCCAAAAAACCCGTTGGTTGGACCGAAAATTTCTTTTATGCACGAGTTTTATGGTTTTTTCTCTTACTCGCTTTTGCTCGCCCGTTTCCAAGCCGATCCACTCTCCTTTGAAGTGGTATCAGAGCCCGATTGGATTTAAAGCTACAGGTTCTTTATTTTTAGGAGCATGAAGAACTTGTTTGCCGGCTTTGAAGCATGATTTATTACTTTGTTTTGATGATTATTTATTTAAAATTAAGTTGTCTAATTTTGCAATTATTTGGATATTTAGTGCATTTAAGAAAATTGAATTTTCTGTAAATTGGATATTTAGGGGAGCATGTGTGCACGCTCAGTCGTCTGTGTTGGCAACAGCCGTGATGGCCGAACGGTTGGGCCATTTTTTGCTGTTTTTATGAAAAATTAGGTTTCTAGATTTCTGCATATTTTCTGAATAATTAATTTTGCTAATTTAATTTTTTAGATTAAATTGGATTTTTCTGAAATTAAATTGCTTAATTAATTTGGTATATTTTGTGCACTAGATGCACATTTTTAATTATCCATTTAATATAAACTTGTGGTTTTTTTACATATAACTGTACATTTGTGGTATTAGATATCATGGTGATGATATAATGCATGGTATGTATTATATGAGATAAGCTTGATTGTTTGGTATAATAATGCTTGAGTGTTAGTTGGATTAACATCGGATGATCACCGAGCCCATGACCGCATGTGTGTTTTTTTATTTCTATTGGGTGAGCCTGCGTGCCTCTTGGTTTTTACTTTCCATCTTGCATTTTCTGCCTTAAAATAATAAAGATTGCTTTCTCCCGCACGCATGTACTTCCCCCGACTTTTGACCGAGGTTTCTTTACGATGTAATGAGAGTAGAATAATATTTTGGTGAGATTTTATTTTAGGTAATCAAGCAAGTCCACAGGGAAGAAGGCCCACGATTGAAGAAGGTCCAAGAGAAATTACAGGACCCTTAGAATGATAATACGTTATAAGCTTTGTAATAGTATAGGGCCACCCTAGACAGCCCTTAAACCCACTGCGGACTCAGTGGGTCACATAGGTTGGGTTCGTCATCATCCAACATGGGTATGCTAGGTTTCTTTGCATATGACGCATTTATTTAAATGTTTTAAATATTTGATATTTATGCATACGAAATAATAACACGCTGAGGTCTCGATCTATACTGAAATAGACTCTCACTTGGTTGGACGAAGTTAAATATTAGGCTCATAATAGATTTGGATCAAAATTGTTTCGATCTGTCTAAGCTTTCTTTCAACAACAATGTGGTGGGAAGCTATCACTATCCGAATATGGTCTCACGAAGTGTAGCATATCTGGAATAGAGGAAAGGTACCATTGTTGTGAACAAATGAACACCTTCACTATTTTCCTATCTCAAGAATCGTGAGGGGCAACAATGAGGTGTGATTTGATTGATGGGTTGGGCCTAACACTGATTAGCATGATTCGTTTGGAGTCCTCGAGGTCATGTGAAGAAGTGAGGCAAAACATCTTAGGAATCTAATTAGATGAGAATGGTATTGGATACATTGGAAAGAGTTGCCTTGTAGAAAAGTAGAATGTACCTAGAAACATTTCTATTGTCCATACAAGACACACACACACACACACACTTATATATATATATATATGAGTGTGATTGTCGTAACACACGCAATATAGAAAAAACACAAAGCTCCACCTCTCCTCTCTACAAGTTGGCCTTCCCTCTTTCTTCTCCATCAAGTTTGATTTTGATCTCTTCTAGAAAAGGGATCAAAGTCATCTTTCTTACTGTGTGGTATAGATTTTCTCTAGATTATTCCTCCATCGGAATCTAATGTGAATTAATCGATACGGTTTGCCGGTTGGAACATAAAGCGAAAGAGGTAATTTTAGGCTTTAAGTTACACGTCTTCTTTCGTTTACACCATAGCCTTGTATGATTGAATATTATCTTCATCCTCATACTACATTTAACACCCGGGAGCACTAATGGGAACGCCAAGGGGAACAACCCTTTATTAGATAGAAAATTTCTTTCATGCATGATTTGTATGGTTTCTTCTCTTACTCGCTTCCAGTTGCATGTTTCCACTCTTCCTTTAGGTCCTTCCTTTACTATCTCCTGATCAATGTCTACAACATTGGATTCTCAATCAACTTCCATACCAAATTTTGATATCTATGTATTTACTCCTATACCAATGTTGATATCTATGTATCCATTACTATCTTTCAGTTGATCGACTACTATGGCCACAAATTCCTAGAGACCAACATAACTCAGATGGCATTCAAGATCACCATCATCTCAAGATGGGTGATGAATTCTATCTTGAAAAGCACCAGCCTCCATGCATGTTCCAAATGCATTGAAATAGGGCTTTGATGATCGTGTGAAAATACATAACAACTATATTTGCAAGAACAAGATACATTTGTTCCGTCAATAAGATTGTCATGACTCCTCAAGTTAAAGGACTAATTCTTGTACTGTTAAAGCCAAAGAGTTTAAGACATATTATGTCACATGGGCTTCTGTATGACTACTCTTGTAGATTAGTTTAGTGAATATGATAACACCTTGTCAAGCACCCACTGAAGTGTATAGATATCATAATCTGTCATAGATGAAATAGAACACTCATCATATGCATGCTTCACGTAGT
Source organism: Sesamum indicum (assembly GCF_000512975.1). NCBI lineage: Eukaryota > Viridiplantae > Streptophyta > Magnoliopsida > Lamiales > Pedaliaceae > Sesamum > Sesamum indicum. The sequence continues at coordinate 91,614 of NW_011628073.1, read as the reverse complement.
GCAAGTCTCTGTAGAACCCTCGATACCCTATCTTGAGAGTTCTTATCCTTGAAATGTTAGATCGATTCCTTGAAAGTAGGTTTCATAGTCGCCATCATATGTGCGACCTAACTTTATTGGTTTGTGCGGTCTGTAAGCTTTGTTCGTAACATACAATAACATATAATTCTAAGGACGACCAAAGTTGGCCAAAGAATACCTCTTTATTCAACATAACATTTAACATTATAGCTGAAATAAATTGCTTAAATGTATTACTAAACAACCAATTTAATTTTCTTTCTAATCACCTACTGTAGCACAACATTCATCCCATGTAGGTATAAGAAAGTTCTTTAAGATATATATGTCACTTGAAAAGCATATCGAATACTTAACTATTATTCTAACATTTTTTGTAACATGTAGATGCCCCAACAAGGTAAAAGTTCAGTGGCCAGTTCATTCAGGCCCAAGAGGACATGTGAACATGCACCACAACTAGCTTCAACCGAGGAAAAGAATTGGGTCGTCCTCTATCTGTGTCCCAAATTTCTTTTAGTCTTTTAATTTTGACAATATTAGTTTTAGTTCTATATCTTTTCATTTTGCTTAGATTCGGTCCTTTGGTCCACTTAATGACCTTTTTACCCCCTTGATACCAAAGCCTAATAGTTGATTTTAATGCTCTTAAAAAGACCAAACATGCTTCCAAAATAAAATTAAATTTTCATAAACTCATACCTTGTTTTGACGCCTTGGTCCCTTGTATTCCAAGTCCTTGGTTTTACAGACTTCCTCCAACTTTACTACCCAACAGATGGTTCGCAGGCAGTTGGCTCTTTCAACAACAACATCACAGTCCTATTTCGTTTCCTAACTTAGGGCGTAAAAAGCACTCCAATATAAAGACCTAATAAAATTTTATAAACAAGTGGAACATATGCCTTTAATTTATTGAAGAAAAGTTTGAAATATTACACAGATACTTCTTCCCCTATAGGAGGAGACAACTGTTTAGCTTCTCATAAAGAGGTATACGCGTTGGAGAAATTTCCATAAACTTGAAAATTTAAAGCATAAGAATTTGAAAGACTCAAAATATTATTTACAGAAGAGTTGGAGAAGTTTTCTGATGTTTTCCATCTGCTTCATATACTTCTTATTTACAACCATCCTCGTACTTCAAAATTATTTTTTGATGACATCATTGCGCTTGTCATCTCCATGTCCTTTCTAGCTGTTGGCCATAATGGCTTTTCGGCCATGTGCTTGTTAGCTGGTTTTTCTGCTTCTAGCTGTTGGCCTTTGTCATTCTCTGCTGACAGTCTTACTTTTGAAATTTTTCATTCTTGGGGTTTTACCTCGTCTTGTAAAAATCCTTTCTTTTACCCTTGTCCTGTTCTAGTTCGAGTTTCTTTTGGGTTACCCAAATTTTAGTCCCGAACAGGGGCTTTTCTTATTTTTCATAGCAAGAGCATACATGGTTATGCCATGGTCCCACATGCAGCATATTGCATGTCTTTATCATTGTATCTTCAATTGCTGGCAGCTTATTATCCTATATTAGCATTTTCTTTTTCTTGAACAAGCTCCCGCAAACTCGGTGTTTTTCCTATCATGGAATTTATAGTCTACTTAATATTTTTGAAAATATCTTAAATGGATACTTGACTTTGTCGATCTTAGTAACACAGACCTATAATTTTCAAGCTCTTCCAGTAGAGATATCTTCTTCACTAATAGTTGATACCAGGGAACTTCTCCAGTGGCAGCTTTGATTTCGTTAAAGGCCACCATGTCTGGTCTCTGTAGTTTGATGTAGTGAAATGCTAGGTGAGACATTTTTCTTGCTATTTCTGGAGTAACTGAGGTGAATCTTAGCTCTAGTATATCACCTCATTTTAAGTGGGGTTTTTTTTTGTTGCCATGCGTTGTATACTACCCCACTAATCCATTTCGAAAGTTTTTAAATCTCCAAAAAACTCGCTGACATAGTACGAACTAAAGACAGAGCTCCAAAATCATACGATTATCTACATCTTTAGGTTTAGACCCTTCTAGCATCCAGACCCGGTTATAGTTTCCAGATGTTTCTGTGATGGTCTTGCTTGGGTTTACTGCTTTGCGGGAAATTAATTTTTCCCACATTCTCTTATATACCTGCCAAGCAGAATATGGAGATATCAACTTGTTATTATTAGTCTTAGAGGTTATGATCATTGGCCTAAAGCTAATCTCTCCCTCTTTAATCCCAAAGGTCCTAGGTTAACTTGAATGATCAGGAGTTTGCACTTCCTATGACTCAATTGTTGTCGTTTCACCAGAGTCTGGTGATGGCCTCGTGCAAGCGATACTTGAATCCACCGCTATAGGTGTAGAGTAATGTACTCTAAGTGCAAGTTGGAGCCCTGCTCTCTCAACTCAGTAGTCATCACCAAGGGCGATGCCTTCCGAATTGGTTCCATTAGGTCGTTCCATAGGGAGCTAGAACCCAACATTATATTCCTTATAGTGATCTGGACAGTGTCAAGATTTGCTCTTTGAACTTGGCCAACTAGCTTTCACCATTAGTTGTCCAAACTTCTCATCAAGCTCCTCAAGATTTTTTTTGAGATTCCTGAGCTTTAAAAGGATGGAGTTCTCTTCAGATGCCTCCATCTCTTGTGAGGAAATCTGGTTTAGCTCATGAACCCTTTGCTTATCAATTTCCTCCCATTTGCACTTTGAGCTTTTCGTTTCTTTCAATAGTTGTCGGAAATTCATTCTGTCTTTTGCAAGATCCTTAATAAAGATTCCTGCAAAATTAACAACTTCCAAGAAGCTAAGAAGTTGCTTGTTTTATTTCAAGATATTAGAAAAATTGTGAATCTTCTCCACAATATGCTCCTGTAACTCATTTCATGTTTCATCAATAAGAATTCCTAAAAATTTGATTTGATTGACATATATAGTAGTTGTCTTTTCAGAAAGTACCAAACTTTATTTATGACATGCATTAAAAAAATATTTTAAGATGTCTAATATGCTCTTTCATATTTTTAGATGCAACTAATGTCAATGTAAACATACATAAACTTAAGACAGTCTTTGAAAAGATTATCTATTTTTCTTTGAAATATTTGTGGTCATTAGCTAATCCCATTAGAAGCACATTCCAGATATATTTTCCCTGTGGTGTGGAGAATGCAGTAATTTCTTTTATACTCTAGCTTACTTATATAAAATTCAAATTTGCAATCAAATTTAGAAAATACTTTTGCACCTTTAATGCAATCAATATAGTGCTCTCTACTAGGAATTTAACAACCATCAACTTCTAATATTCTATTAATACCTTCTTAACGATTTTCTGCATCTCCTTCTTATCCTCCATATTCATTTGAATAGACTTGTATTGAACATACTCGTACCTGCATTCCTCATTGACTTTCAGAGTAACTTCGATCTTGTTCCTATCACACAATGCCAGAGAGTTTTTATTAAAATTCCTCTGGATGAGCCTGTTGACATTTTCGAGGGAAAGCCTACTCTCTTCACTTATGTCCAACCTCTTGACATTTGTATATTGGAAAGGGCATAAGTTATTTTATAGGTTATAGAATATGGTCTATTTCCTTCTTCCCTAAGATCTTTTCTCTTAAAATCTTGATGAAGGGTTAAGACTCTACTAAAATCTTGGTCTGTTAGGTTGTATGCAATTCTAGGATATATATCAAATATTAATTTTTCTGTATAAAAAACCCTATCATTATCTCAAGACAACCATCTCTTAAGTTATTGATTCTTCTATCATTATAGATAAATGTATTTTTTAATCAATCCCTTCCTTCAAAATTGTTTTTATTACTACTTATTCTCTAAGCTTACTTAATTATTTAAGAATTTCTTATTTAGGAATAAGTTGCATTCCATCACATTACTGTAAGTTCTATAAGAATAGCAAACTCACATGAACTTACTTATAGATTATTGTTTCCTCTGGTCCAATCCTATTTGGTTGAACTCTACCAATTCCTCCAATCCTAAGTCCATCGTATGGGTTGATGTTAGAGTCTTGTCGCATGATTCTTTCCACAGTTTTGTTCGACACTTTCGTCTGAAGGAAAGTCCTTGAATTGGTATATTGGTACCATGTCACTATAGTAGACTGCATCTATGATGCCATCCATGGATTCGAATATTCATATTTCACCATGTTTCTACAGGCTGTCTAGAGATATATGTCCTTTTGCTCCGCATGTTCAGCAGTGACATGTTTTTAAAACTTTCATTAGCTTTGGTACGGGCTCATTAGAAAGTTCTCTTTATCGGGGTTCTTCCCGTGGATCTCGTATCTGGTTATCTGGATCCTTGAGATAAAGCCCTTGTTGGTCCTATCTGTATGATCTTGCATTTGATTTGGACCACAATGTTGTCCTTTGGAAAGTGAATTTTCTGGAACTCCAAGGGTAGGAGTCACTGTGTTGCTTCCTCCTCTTTGTTTGCTCACTTGATTCTCCTATAATTGTGGAAAAATCAGTATTATCGCAATAGAGAGGAGTTATTTTGATCTTACCTCTGAGTCCCTTAACGTTCTTTTAGATGGATGCTTGATAACACCGATCCTTCAGTTTTTCTTTAAGGAAGGACATCCTCCTTGCTACTCCAGTTGTCCTCCTTCAAATACTTTGTATGATTGGATCAACATTTCCCTCCATGGATTGCAGATCCTTGCAAAGAACATAGGAGCTGCAACTTCTGTTGCTACTTCATTTTAGAAGAAATACTTGCGAAACCAATATATATATTCATCTGCTACGCAAATACTCCTTAATTCAAGACTAAAGAGAGCTTGTGCGTATTCTCTAGCCTTGACTGTTATAATTCCTTCAAACTATCCATCTCCGATGAAGTATATTTTGATAAGCCTTCATAGCCTTTCTGCCAATGCACTTTTAGATTCTTCGGCAAAGATACTAGCTTTAGTATCTTCTGGGGAATTATCCCATTCAATTTTCTCAGAACCCTCCAAGCTTAATCCCAACAATCTTATGAAGTTTTCTTTGTTGAGTTCTAAGGTAGTTGTTGCTATCTTCATAGCTGCAATCTATTCATCTATTAACTTCTCAATGTTTTGGAAGTCAATAACATCTAAGGTGAGTATAGTGCTATACGGAAGCAAGGGTTGGAGCATTGCCATGATGTGTTTTCAGGCATTCTCCTTAGATTCCTCCCTGGATTTTCTATTAATCTTATTCCCACAAACATCAGGGTGACGTTGATGTGGAATTCTATACATTCTCTCATCAGGGTGACGTTGATGTGGAATTCTATACATTCTCTCATTGGATGATCCTGTGGAAGACCATATGAGCTTGTACTACCCTCAAGCGGTGGTAATGCTGGAGTGATTTCATTGGTTTGAATGCTGACCAAGTCCACAGTCCCCAATTGGGAAAAGGATTCAACCAATTCCTGTAGATCTGATAGATTTGCCCTTGTTACCTCCATTTTTTTTTATGGATTTGATGGCTTCAAGGATTATATCTTCTCTCGTCTTTGGCTTCGAGATCACCATCACCTTTCCCCTCTGATACAGAAGAGGTACCAAAGGCCCTGATTCGTTCTTGTTGAGATCTGGATGTTTTATGGGTCTCCCATTTGATTTCTCTTTAGATCTGTGACTTTAGTTTTCAGATCTGTAAGATCCTTGTGTAGATTTGAGAGGATCTTAAGGATATCTTCCACCTTCTAGCTCAAAATTTCTATTTTCATAAGTATATGGATTAATCTATGGTAATAGTCTTAAATGGTCTTTTTGGATCTATCTTAGACTTAAGAGATTTTTTAGGCATCCAGATCAAGTTCTTTCCAGTCAGTTCCTTTAATCATAATTTTTAGAACTGTATCCATGAAGGAATTTACCCATTCCGTTTCTCATTGTGGGGATTCTACCATGGACTTCGGTGGAGTGTAAGTTCCTCACAGCATGTCCTGGTAGTATCTGGGGGACTTGAAAATTCCACATCTATTCCATTTCTTCTTCTGCCATGAGAAGAGTTGAATCAATCTTTTTAGACTATTGCCACATTTTTCAAGAATTTTCATAAGAAAATAACTTTTTTGCATTTTCAAAGTCTGAAAATATTCTATATTTTCATTGTAACTTGAACTTTCATTCAATTCCATACTTTTGAAAAATCTCCTCAGTTAGTGGTAAAAAGTATCTTAATGTAATATAAACAAAATCAATAAACCTAGGATCTGATATCATTTTGTACGAGCATTAGCAATGAAATGCAAAATGAAGGAATATGGACTAAAATTGCTTCTAATTTCTTTTAGCTGAATATATTGAGGGAGTTTTGTATTTGCGCACTTTTGGCAAGTATTGTAATGTTTGGCAAAACTTAGAGAGGGTAAATGTAATTTTCCATCTAATAGGAATGTATTTATAATTATACTAAACTTCAGGAGATGTGGATGTAATTCGCCCTCAAAACTAATCTCGTATCCAAAATTGATGAAAGGATATCAAAGAGTTAAGAGTAAATTATATTCGTACTCCCTAAGATTTGGTCGAAATACCCAAACATCCCTGTTGGGAATTTATCTCAAAAGTGATGAGCTCTAATAACTATTGTCGAGATAATGGTGGGTTTTCGAACCCTTATACAGTAATTTCAAATGCAAATTTAGAATAAATATACAATGATAGAAATGATAATACTAAGACAGAAAACTAAAGAACCCAATAGATCGGCTCAAGGAGCCAACAAATCGGAAAGCAAGACCTCATCCACCAAAGGCCGGAAACTCTCACGGTTGCTCGAAAACCAACAATAGTCACTAAGAACTTCGATCACCAAGACCCACACAAGAACCATTTAGGTTAGTTTCTCAGAAACAGTTTACAAAGAATTGAGATTGATAGTAGAGTGAGAGAGGGATATTTTTTTGTTTAGTTAATCAGGGATCAAAAGCCATGGATGGCTTTATAGATGAGAGATATGGAAGAGGAAGTGAGTACAAAGAGGCGGTGGTAGATTTCAACGTCATCGGAACAAGGTGGCGAAGAACCAGAGAGAGAGGAAGAAGAAATCGATAGAAGCGACGCAAGAGGAAAAAAGGGAGAAAAGGGTTAGGGTCTGGATTAAGTATAGGTTTCTTGGTCAACGGTTGGTAGTGGGTCGGGTAAAACCAGTGCGGCGTGAATAAATGGGTCGAGCTATCCAGTGAAGGAGTTGGCCTGATGGGTTTTGGGCCTTCCCTGATAAAGGTCATGGGCCACAAAAATATAACAATTCCCCTCCTGGACCAGGACCTACAAAAGGAGCCAAGCCCAAGTTCGATTTTTGGCATTTCAGCACTGTCGAGAATTTTTACCTTCAGAAGAGATGTTAGTAATAGCATTCGACTTATGGTATCTCAAGCACAAAGCATAGCACATAGCTTATAGCACAAAGCACATATGACATTTGCACACAGCTAGCACTAAGCATCTTTAACATTTGCACACAATAAATAACATTAAGTTAATTTTCCAAGTAATAACCATGCTATAGCCCATTGCCATCGAGGCGAAGTTCAACAACAACCAAGGCACATTCACAAAGACTCAACTAGCCACTTAGGCATTATACACAAGCACTCACATACAGCCACCAAGGATGATTACACAATCACATAGGCACAATCACAAAGATACTCAGCCACCATGTCTAGGTCACAAAGATATACAGCCACAAAGGCTAAACTACTACCGAGGCAAAGTCACAAAGACTAACATCATCCACGAAGGAACATTTGTAATGCACTTATAGCATAAAATTGAACATAGGGATCACAAAGCAAAAAATTATGATTTGATACAATATCAATAAACTGTTAATTCCTCTTCAAATGTTATGTTTGCTTCTCCCTTATTTCTATTATACATTTTTTGCTTTTTACAATCCTTTATAAAGTGACCCTTTTTACCACAATTGCAGCACCTCCTATCTTTATATTTTTCATCCCTAGATTTCTCCTCATTATCAGTAGACTCAGACTGCTATGGATTTTTATACTTTTCTTTACTATCTATTTTATAAAAAGAATTTCTATATTTTGTTCTTCCTCTAACAAAATTAACCTCATTTTGGTCCTGACCAGATTTATTAGCTTTCAAATCTATTTCTTTGCTTTTTAAACCATTTGTTGAATAAGGATACCTTTCATTTTTTGTTGCGAAATATTAAAATCAGATTTTACATAAAAAGGATGTAAATTATAGCCAACCATTATAACAGAGGTATACACAACCATTTACAGAAAATTTGTCAGTTAATCAATGACAAAACTAAAAGGCAAAGATGACAGAAAAATATACAGTATAAAGAATATCATAATTTCACAGTTATGAAACTGAAGCCTCCCAAACTAAATCTAGACCAGATACCCAAAGACCTCAAAAGTCCGGCCAGGTGAGGGATTAACAGGGAATTAAGCCTCGATTTTTAACAAAAACTTTTGACAGTAAATAATCAATAAAAATATTTCAACAGACGCACTTAGCAGAAAAATATTTTGCACCAAGCAAAATATAATATTATTATCAACAGAACTCTCTTTCACTAAGCAACAATTAACTAAATCCTCAAAGAATTTGAACACAACATGAATATTGCACTGAGCAGAATTATCAACAGATTTTTGCACTAAGAAAAATAATTTCAGAAATATTTTGCACAATTTTCAGAGAATAATATCCAAAAATATTTCGCACAAAGCAGAAATAATAATCTCAAAAAATTCCGCACCAAGCAAAAACAGTATTTGAGATAAACTTTATAAGAGATATCGACAGGAAAAAAGTGGCAGTTTCAAAGAATAATTTTTAGCAAATATTAATAGAAGAAATCATCAACTGTAGTAAACAAAATTGCAAAATAAAAGAGGAGGGGTTTAGAGGTTACCACCACCAAGGCGAGAGATCAGAGACCAAGCTCTGATACCACTGTTGGGAATTCATCTCCAAAGTGATGTAAAAACTATTATAGAGAAAATGGTGGGTTTTCAAACCCTTATACAATAATTTCAGAAATAGATTACAGAATAAATATACAATTATAGAAATGATAATACTAAGACAGAAAACTAAAGAACCCAATAGATCGGCTCAGGGAGCTAACAAATCAGAGAGCAAGACCTCATCCACCAAAGGACGATAACTCTGACTGTTGCTCGAAAACCCAACAATAGTCACGAAGAACCTCGGTCACCAAGACCCACACAAGAACTACTTAGGTTAGTTTCTTAGAAACAGTTTACTAAGAATTGATATCGATCATAGAATGAGAGAGGGATATTTTTTGTTCAGTTAATCAGGGATCAAAAGTCATAGATGGCTTTATAGATGAGAGATATGGAAGAGGGAGTGAAACAAAGAGGCGGTGGTAGATTTCCAATGTCATCAAAACAAATTGGCGAAGAACCAGAGAGAGAGGGAGAAGGAATCGACAAAAGCAGCGCAAGAGGAAAAAAAGGGGGAAAAGGGTTAGAGTTTAGATTAAGTATAGGTCAAGGTCGGGTTGAACAAGTGGGCTGTGACTAAGTGGGTCGAGCCAACCAGTGAAAGAGTTGGGTTGATGGGGTTTGGGCCTTCCTGATAAAGGTCATGAGCCACAAAAATATAACAATCCCCCTTTAGGTTTGCAAACTTATAATTACACTCTGAGGTTGTAATTGTAATTACAAAACACCCCCTAGTCAAAGGTAAAACTTATTAAAACACCCTCGAAAAAATATTACATTGAGGGGTGTAGTTATAATTTTGCAAAAAATAGAAGGTATTTGTGTAATTTAATCTAATCTTAGATAGTATCAACATAATTTATCCAAAATTTAAGTATCTTATATATATATATATACAAATGCTTATGGAATTGTAGTTGACTTCCATGAGTTGTACTCCCACATTGGTTTATTATAAGAAAGCTATTAAATTGATCTATTGAACTGAAATGTATAAATTATTATTAGTGGTGTATTAAAATTGGCAATATATGTAATACTAGCAACTAATGCACACGATATTCAAAATTTTAAAAATAAGTCAAGATAAATATAAAAAAAAATTAATTGTAAACAAAATAAAATTATATATCCATATTACTTCTAAATATCACAATGGAATTCATCCCTTTGTAGAAATAATGAGTTCGTATAAAAGCACCAACGTTGTATACATTATATTGTATTGTTGGTAAAAAATTAACTCTATTGCTTTTATTTTTTGAAAAAAAGATAAATTCTTTTATTTACTTTCTTTCTTCTCATCTTTTTCTTAACCATCTTCAGTGTATGGAGAAAATAAAGGAAGGGGGAAGTCAAGAATTTGAATTTAAGTGGGCAGCAAAAGAAATTGAGGGCCAAAATTTTTATTTTGAAAAAAATTAGTAGAAGTAATGGATAATTGTTGGTTTCAGATTCTAAAGGGCAGTAGATTGAAGAAAGTTGTTCCCAAGTCCTGCATATACATTATGGACGGACTTTTTCAATCCATACAGGGCCAAAGATATCTCCGCAAAGAGAAATTCAAAAATTATGAGTTTTCTTTTTTTTATGTTTATTGAGGAAATATCTGATATATAAATATTTAGAATTTGTGTATATATCCCACTAACTACTTAGGTATAGAAAAAAACTTGAATTTTGATGGGTTAAAATTGTTATGCCATCTAATTTTTTAGCCTTAAATTAGTTGCAAAAATCCATATAAGGGCTTTAAAACTGGTTCATAGACAGAAAGTAGAAAAACATAATTCAAATACATGCAATCATCATATCAATTGTCCGAAAAGCTCTTTGCCATGTTTATTACAACTCAGGGTTAATTATATGTTTTTGGGGAGGAGTGTCTGAAAGAACCATAAAAGTGCTGATTAGATAGGAAACAATAAATGGGATTAAAGGATTTTATTCAATTTTATTTTGTTTACAATTAGAGGAATTTTGTACTTGTTTAGACTTACACTAAAAAAAAATTTGCGTGTGCGAGGATCGAGTGTGTGACGGACGGGGATCTCTTTACTTTCTTGCTTTCCGTTTTAGTTATAGGGTGCATCTCTGTTGTTATGGCATGTCGGCGTGTAGTATAACGCAGTGTCAGTTGTGTCACCTCTCATTCTCGCTCTTTCTTTTGTTTTTTAGTATCGTGTTATGTCCTGGGTTTCTTGCGTAGATATTCGTATTCTCTCTTGGCTGGTTACCTTCCTTTTTGTGTGGCTATTTACTTTTTTTGGTCTGTTTCTGGGTGGTCTGGTGCGGACGTGATTAGCGATTGGCGGTGGTTTCAAGTGAACAGGCACTGCGACAGGCCGTCGTTCCTCAGTGGGACGGCGTAAATGAACTCATCTATTGTGCAGGTCTAATAGGGATGGAGTCCCAGATTCCAGGGTTATAGGGAAAATTGAGATTGATAGAGGAGGGAAAACAAGGGCTGATCTTACATAGCGGTCTTTGCCATGCTGAATCAGACAATCATAACTTTGGGCCTAGTTGGTCGGCTCCTCCGAAAAAGGTTCCCAGGTTTGAGGCCTTTAGTTCTTCTGTTTTTAGGATATGCTGAATCCAGTAGAGGCCATGGAGATGAAACAACTTAAGGGGGCTCGGTTCTTGATCAGAGAAGCCAAACATTGGAAGGTGCCCATGGAGTTTTGAAAAGAACATTCTTATTCTCAATAGGATCTTAGAGCATGACAAAAAATTGCAAGTCGATCTCAACTGGTGCTACTTCCACATGCATGCCCATAATCTGCCCCTGAGCATGATGAATTCAGGGGTAGCCACCTTCATTGGTAATCTAGTGGGGAGATTCCATGAGATGGAGATGGACGATGAGGGATATTCATGGGGGTCTCTGCTACTTATTCTAGTGGCACTTTACGTGAATAGGGCGCTTTTGAGGGCTTTGCCGATCCGATCCATGTTAGAATAAATAACCATAAGCTGATCAAATTGGCCTAAGATGTATTTTATTATGACAAATTAGTCGATATCATGTAATATTATTTAAAGTGAATAAAATGAGTATCAGCTTGATTTTGACATTCACTTTGTTGTGCTCATTTTGTATGTTTATATTTTACTTAAACATCACAACAAAACCCACAAACCGATTGAAAATCGTGCAATTGGGTCGCACATTAGATGGAGGTCATGAAACCAACTGCCAAAAGGTTAGGTCTGACACATTTCAAGTCGAGGATCTCGAGAATGGGCACCGATAGTCCTATGGAGACTTGCACTAAGAGTTTCATACAAATTGGTGAGTACCGTATTTCATCGGTGATAGACGCGAAGCGTCTATGCGATCTTGGTAGGTTGATTGGCTAGGTTTTGAATCAACTTAACTGACTCACGGGAACATCATATGGAAGCCTTGGAGGCTTAGTCGGTATGACTCGAATCCCCGACTTTGATAGTATGGGAGTAGTCCTCAGACTTGAGGAATCACGGAGTCACATGCATGATGACTCTATGTTGGATTGTGCGAGAGGTGACTATATCACATACACGATCATCAAGCCTTATCCAGTGCAATTGGAGTATGTAGTAAGGACGGGGAGTTCCAAGAAAAGGATTCGTCCCCTGTCAGTATGTGACAAATGTATCTCCTATGCACTTGGAGATGCGTTCATGCTCTATGAGTCTGTGGCCACAGTCGTTGATCGAATAGGAAAAAGAGGTTTCTATGTCGAGAAACTTGGTGTAACGCGATCGCAAATATTAAATATAGATGCCTAGTCTAGGAGGGGAACCGACACCTAATTCAATGTCCTTGACCAAGACCGGGAGACGGTAGACGAAAGGACCGTACCCGTATGGACTCGAGAGCCTAAATGTTCACATGGTAATTCACCTAGCCTCTTGTGTCATGGACTATTGCTAGATGGTTATCCATGGTGACGGGCTTTCTTGATTAAAGGTTAATTAAAAATTATAAAAAAATTAAATTTTATTAATAATAATGTTAGACAGTAGCCAAAGTCTAGCTGAAAGGTGAACCTAAATAATCACATACAAATCACCGGTAAGGAACAAGGGATTAATTATGAATTAATTTTGAAAGTAATTAGATTACTTACAAAGAGAGATCCATTGGATGGAAAAAAGGCCCAATAAATTAATGGCATTAAATTATATTGGGATTGTTATATTAATTTAATAAGTTGGATCTTATTAAATAATAAGGATAATTTGGGCTTTTATATTTAATTAGATTAAATACAAGTTGGGCTCAATTGAATGAATTTTTTTTATTAAATTGAATTTTAATAAAAATTCATTGGGCTTGTATTTTAAGAGTATAAATCGGCCAAGCCCAATTATTTTGAGCCCATAAAAAATTCCATGGAAGGAAATAAATGGCTAGCAAATTGCAATTTTGGAAAGTGCAATTTTTGCCATTTGGAATAAAGAGAAATATGCCTTGTAGAAAATAGAATATATTTAAAAATATTCTTAATTATCAATACAAGATATATGCTGGCAGAGGGGCCAGCGTAGGCAGCAATGGCAGCGCGCTTTGTAGGGTCGATGGCCGACAGCTGGCCCGTTTTTCACCTTTTTTGAAAATTTGATTTTCATGAATTTTTATTCATTATTAATTATGTTGTTTTTTAGTTTTTGGATAAAATTGGATTTTTCTAAAAATTAAAATTTCATAATTAATTAGATTTATTATGTGCATTGGAAGCACACATTTTCGGTCATCCTTTAATTATAAATTACAAATCTATGTTTTCTTCGTATAATTTATATTTGTGATATTAGATATCATGGATTGTTGTATTACATGAGATGTATACTATGAAATGTATGGATGGATGATCACGAAGCACATGACCTCATGTGTGTTTATGATTATGGTTGAAATATTATCTTCTCTCACCCTCTTTTTATTTGCCTTAGAATAATAAGGTTTGCTATCTCCCTCCATATGTACTCCCCCGACTTTTGATCAGGGTTTCTTTTTTAAGTATAAAGAGAGGAGTATAGAAAATTTGATGAGGTTTTTATTTTTTATTTTTTTGAGCAAGGCTATGGAGAAGAAGGTCCAATGAGAAGGAGGCCCACGAAAAGATTACAAGGCCCATCTATATGTTGATGAGTAAGATATTTTGTAATGAGAGTTTGTTCCAGTGAGGTCAACTTCACTGATACAACACCTACTCTTCCCACCTGCGGTTTTCCATGGGAGTTTTGGGCCCCCTCCCTCGTGGCATACATTATACTAATTTCGAGCTTCACAAATTGTCTGACGGGGGAGATCTCTTTACTTCTTGCTTTGCGTTTTAGTTGTAGGGTGCATCTCTGTTGTTATGGCATGTTGGCAAGTAGTATAGCACCGTGTCAGCATTGTAGTTGTGAGCATTATAGTTGTGTCGTTTCTCATTCTTGCTCTTTCTTTCGTTGTTCTAGTACCGTGTTCTGTCCTGGGTTTCTTAGATGTTTGTATTCTCTCTTAGTTGATTACCTTCCTTTTTGTGTGGCTGGTTTTTTTTTTGTTTTCTATTTCAAGGTAGTCTAGTGCGGGTGTGATTAGCGATTGGCAGTGGTTTCTGAAAGGTGCGGCGATTGGATCGGCCTGGAAACGCGCAAGCGGAAGTGGTGATTAAAATATATTAATTAAAAACCGAATATAATAAGACAATGGTTCCAAGGGATGTACCATTGGAGTTCCTGAGCGTTCGATGTAGTTAATTAAATAAACAATATAAATTTAAACCGGGCTTATGGTGAAATTAAAATCGAGGAGTGCAAGAAACGTAAATCAAATATTACCTCTTATTTGATTTCTTTCGAACCTCCTTTTATTGATTTGTTCACGCTAAACTCCAATGTAGAAGTCCTCTAAAGACATGTCCACACACACCGGAAAATAGAGATCCTTTAATTCACTTTGCTAGAAGAGAATATGGGAGAAAACACACCAAGTGTGTTTGGAGAGAGAGGGGGCGGCCGATTGGAGTTGTTCTAGGGTAAGAGGATTTTTTTATGTTATGTAATAATTAATTATTCTAAATAATTAATTTAATATATATATATATATATGTAGACCTTGTATGGATGTACTAGAATGTGCTTAGATTCATTCCATTATCCATAAGGCAATATATTCTTTATTCCAAATAAACAATAACCAACATAGCACTTTCGAAAAGAGAGAATTGCTGTCAATTATTTCCTTCCCCAAAATTATCTAATGTGCTTAATTTAGGGGATTGTTTGGCCGATTTTATTAGGATAAAAAATACAAGGACCAACTAATTTTGATAAAATA
Source organism: Sesamum indicum (assembly GCF_000512975.1). Taxonomy (NCBI): domain Eukaryota; kingdom Viridiplantae; phylum Streptophyta; class Magnoliopsida; order Lamiales; family Pedaliaceae; genus Sesamum; species Sesamum indicum. Next base: position 76,325 of record NW_011628073.1, on the reverse strand, counting down.
CAATTTAATTAAAATACCCCTAAATAAGTCTATCATATATTTAATCCAATTAAATACATGAGCCCAATAAGTCTATTAATTAATAAGTCCAACTTATTATAATAATGACAAGCTCAATATAAATTAATTCTATTATTTATCCTTAGGCTCCTCCATGGATCTCTCTCATTTGTAAGTAATCCAATTACTTATGGAATTAATTCTTAATTAATTCCTCGTCCCTTCTCGTGATATGTGTGTGACTCTTTAGGTTCACCACTCAGCTAGACTTAAGGTAGTGTCAAACATTATTATTAATTAAATGTAATTTAATTGATAATCTCGATCAACCTTGATCAAGAAAGTCCATCACCATAGGTAGCCGTCTAGCAGCAATCCATGGCACTAAACACTAGGTGAATATCCATGTGAACTTTCAGGCTCTCAAATACATACGGGTACGATCCTTCTGTATACCGCCTCCCGACCTTAGTCTAGGGCATGGAATTTGGTGTCAGCTCCCATCTTGGACTAGGTGTCTATGCTTAACACTTGAGATCGTGTTACGCCAAATTGCTCGACATAGAAATCTCTTTTTCTATTCGATCAATGACTATGAACACAGATTTATAGAGCGTAAACGCATCTCCAAGTGCATAGGAGATACCTCTATCACGTATTGATAGAGGATGGATCATCTTCTTGAAACTATCCATTCTCGCTACATGCTTTGACTGCACTGGACAAGGCTTATGATGACCATGTCTGTGACACAATTACCTCTCGTATAAATCCAAGATACAATCATCGTATGCACTTGACTGTCGTGATTCCCCAAGTTTGAGAACTACTCCCGTACTATTGAAGCCGGGGATTCTAGTCATACCGACCAAGCTTCTAAGGCTTCCATATGACTATCCCCGCGAGTTAGTTCAGTCGATTCAACACTTAGCCAATCGACCCACTGAGATCGCATGGACATCCAACTTGATGCCCATTCTTGAGATCCAAGGAATATTTCAGACCTAACCCTTGGCAATTGATTTAATGACCGCCATCCAATGTACGGTCCAGCTGTTGCACGGTTGTCAAAGTGGTCTGTGGACTTTGTTGTGATGTCGAAAAGAGATGCAAACATATACAATGAGCACAACAAAGGAAATGCTAATAGCGAATACTCTTTTTATTTCTTCATTATCAAAGACTGTCCAATCGTGTCCCCTTTAGAAAGAACTTCACTAAGTGAGAATCGCATTCTCATTATAGATAGTCAAGAACTCGCACTAAATATACACCCTCTCGATCCAATCAAAAGAAAAAAGTGTGGTTCACCACTCCAAGTCTAATACTTTGAACATTTCAAACATAGTTAGACTTGTGAACTGCACATTGATCTTGTGTTTTTAGATAAACTATAAATATCACATTGGATCCAATCCAACGTGCAACTAGTAAGCTCATTTTATCCCATAAAAGAGTTTTTCTGGTCTTTCTCCTTCTCAGAAAAAGGTTTTGAAATCTAATGGGTGTAAATCGCATATTTCTAGAACTTTTGAATCCATCATAAAAGAATCGGTATGACCCGGGAAGACGATGGAAGCGTGAAATAAAAAAAAATTAAAAACCAAATTAAAGGGTGTTCTCTTTGAAATTCCCGGGCGTTTTGTGTTGAAAAGCATAATAGCAAACATATAAACAATCAGCAGCAACGTGCGTGTTCCCTTTATGTTCTCTCGTTCATTTGAGAATTCAAATTTGAATTCCTCTAAGTTGTCCACACAACAAAATGGAATAGATGTAGTTCTTTTTCTATTGCTAGATAGAACAAAGAATAAGAAGAAAAACAACTCAAAACCAACACTATTGTTTAGTGCTTTTGGATTATTTTAACTTGGATCCAATTCAATATAAAACAAAAGAAGAATATTTTTAGAGAGAAAAATAGAGCAAAATTCGTGGCTTAGGAGTTAGATTGTGTTGGATATGTGTTTAATTTTGCATATCACATACAATTGAATTCAAAATTCAATAACTACCAAGTTTGCCTTCAAGGCAACCTATACAACCACATGCATATAACCTCCAACCATGATGAAATAACCACTCCATCATGTTCATCATAGTCAGGAGTTTCAACTCCTTCTTAACTTGCTCCAACCTCCCTCAAATGGGCTTGGACTTCAAATATGCACCTGGCTTGATTTAATCAAATTATACCAAGCCCAACCAAAGTCCATTGGACAATAATTAATTAAATTAATTTTAACCAGTTAAGTCAAAGATTTATTTAAATCCGATTAAATAAATTTAAGCCCAAACACTAATTAATTGATTAGATCAATTAAATATGCCAAATCTAATAAATTAATCCAATTAATTTAAAGGTGTTAAGGCTAAAAATTAATTAATCCAATTAATTAATTTTTGAGCCATCCATCAAATGGATTATTAAATAAATGAGCCAATTATTTATATATTCTCCTTGAATTAATTTAATCCAACTAAATTACTTCATTTCTTCTTTAATTAATTCTACCAATTCCATAGTGATTTGTGTGTGACTCTTTAGGTTCACTCTCAGCTAGACTTGGACTTGTGTGACTCTTTAGGTTCACCTAGGCCACAAGTCATGTACAATGCAATCACATCAACTAACAAATACTCTCGTATAGCAATAGCAGATGTAAGGAATAATATATACCCACAACTATAAATCAATCCATGACATAATATTTGATGTTACCATTTATTAACTAAGGATCCTACTTACTCTAATTGGAGTACATTAGTCAATGGTTTTGCCGGCCATCATCATCTCAGTCAATGTCATATCATATACAGCACAGGATACCTGTTGTATGTGATATCCCCACACTCTATACTCCAGTGTGTAGCAATATCAGCACAGAACATCACAGCAAACATGGTATCTCCATACCACTCTAGTGTGTAGCTAACAACACAGGACATTCCCTACCACCTGATACCCTACCCGCTATGGTACCTAGCTTGATTCATATATTTTTCATATTAAATCATTAATCACATCATCATCAATCACATTATCATAAACCATTGACTAAGTTCCCAATTAGGTAAGCATCATCTTTTATTTCAATTCACGATCATCATTCTATTCTCTATAATAATTACTTTTCAATAATGACTTTCCAATTTGATTTCATACAACAATCAATTATACGATCATCACATAATCATACCTCTCACATCCGTACGTTACAATCACATATGACACATAGTAACGATTCCACCGATATTAAGGTAATTCAACAAATAATCCACTAATTATATAAACAACCAATATACAAAATTCACGTATATTAATCCAAGTTCATGATCAAATATAAGAAACAAATATATAAATAATATATAGTACTAAACATATAAATATATATATATATATAATCTAATTAACTATACTTATCTTCAATTCTAAAATACTTCAATTAATACAAGGGACTGCTCAACCCTCTATTTTGTCGTCACGTCCTATAATAAAATATTATACATATAATCAATATATAGAATATCTTAAACTCTAAATAAAATATTATATAATGTTCATACATTTTCCACCAATATTTTAATATTTCACTTATTTTAAAGTCCAAAACCCTGTTCAATTTTCTTTAAATAACTACACTCTCTAAACTTTTCAAGTATATATTTAATTTATCAACTAACTCATAAGAATTCATTTAATCAAACCCCTTATAGATTTATTACTATCATTTTTAACAACATCTCTGAATTATATTACCATTAAAACTTCATTCCCTTTTCAATAACATAATATTTTTTTAAATATAATTTTCTGAACATTTCTATGAATTTTTTTTTTTCAATTTATCGTTACTATATAATTTAAGTAAACAAAAATATATAGAATTACGTATTTGGTTAACCACTCCGATGAAATTATAGAAATTAACTATAATAATAATTAAATCTAACAAATCTAATAATTTAATTAACCAACTATGTCATTTTTATATCAAATGTGATATTTAATTCGACACTAATTTAAATACTCAAACTCGTAAAATATTCACTAGCACATCACATCTTGTTTTAATTGGAAAGAAGCATCTTGCTTAATACACTGAAGGTATTTCAGCCAATCATTCATATGATGTTTGTTCTGCATCCCTTTTTGGGTATATTCTTTGAACTTAAGTCATTGTTTTCAAGTGTTGGTTAACACTATAAGTTGAAGCAACTTTCTAGAACATCTTTTTTCAAGTGTTGATTAACATTAATGATGAATTAGAATTTGATTATGACTCATCATTTTTGCACTTCATTCTCAACCCTAGTTTGAACCTCTGCCTCAACCCCAATTTCCACCTCAGTTTGAAAATCTCCCTGTACCCTACCCCAATCAACATAGTCTCCCCAAAACACCCCTATCTCATCCCCTACTTCCTCACCCTCTACAGCCTCAATCTCTTCCTCAACATTCCTAGCCTCAGCCTCTACCCCCTTATTCTCAACCCCTTCCTCAACCCCAACACCCTCATTCTCAGCCTCATCCCCTTCTTCAAGCCTTTCCTCAACCCCAATACCTCATTCTCATCCCCTTCCTCAACCCCTACACTCTCATTCTCAGCTTCAATCCCTTCCTCATCCCTTGCACCCTCAACACTATACTGTAATAAGCTCAAGTTCAGTCTCGTTGGACTAATAAGAAAGCTTAGATATTTGACTTTCCCTATGTCTTTGCCGTAGGCAGTATGGGTATGTTCTTCCGTGCATTGGACTTGATATTGTGTATGCTTTAGGAATGACTATGAAAATTGGGTGTGTACCTAGGGGGTAGTAGACAACTATTGATAACAATCTTTAATACCTGAATAAGGGTTAAAAGAAGTGTTCTTGATGCATGATTCATGGAAAGCTGATTTTAGAAGGCTAAAGTGATACTAGTTGCCAAATTTATGTGAATAATATTTAGACTCAATGTCAAAGTACGTTAGGATTTAATGGTAATCTAGTGGCTTGAAAAGGTTTTAAGTGGGATACGACAATAGCCACCACAACAGTAGAATGTACGACGATTTTCAAAAGTTGTGGATAGTGGTTTGGATTGAAAAATTGCACCATTGGATGAATGTGGTGCTTAGCGCGGCCGAACCAGTAGTTTTCTGGAGGCGAACAACTTGGCTATGGCAAAAGCTAAAAGGGCCCGAGATCTAGTCACAAGATCCAAGCAAAAATTCTTAAATAATGACCATCTACAGGTAGGATGGTAGGAAGAGGTGAGACATAGTTAGAACATGGTGCTTTGGCAGAAAAATATAGTAAATCTACGAGATCGAGCCGATATTTTATATTGCTCATGCTTAGAAGGCTCTAAGCGACATGGGTAATTGACTTTGTGGTCAAATGGCAGATTGTTAGAATAAGTGTCCGAAAAGCCAATTAGATTGACTATTTTCAAAATTATTCATCTATCTTTATCAAAGAAATATTACCATGATGAATAAGGTAGGTATTCATCAATTGATTAAGTGTTTGTTGTGCTTACTATTTTGCATGAACGGTGTTCTAATATGCCCACAGATCTAATGGTTAAACCCGTGGAGTTAGGCTATGCATAGGTTGGCAGCTAATATACCAACTTATGAGGGTGGGGTTAAAACATTCCAAATCGAGAATATCGAGACTAGGTATCTAGAGTCCTATAAAGACTTGTACTAAGTAGTGCAGTACCGTGTTTCAATGGGGGGGGGAGATGTAAGTCGCCTATGCAACTTTAATGGATTAGTTGGCAAGATGAAGTATAGACGTCTAGTCAAGATGAGAACTCACTCCTAATTCCATGCCCTAGAAGGGCGAGAGACGGTTGATAGAAGGACTGTACTCGTATGGAACTCAGAACCTAAATGTTCACGCCAATATTTACCTACTATCTAGTGCCATGGATGCTTGCTAGACGGCTACCCATGGTGAACCTAAAGAGTCATACACAAATCACGAAATATAATGAAATTAATTTAAAATTAATTCTAAAAGAGTTGAATAAATTTTATTGGATTAAATTAATTCTTGAAAAGCATAAATGGTTAGATAATTTATGTGGAGTTATCCATTGGATGGATGATCCAAAGTTTAGTTAATTAGATTAATTGATTTTGGACTTAGCCTTTTTAATTAATTAGTTGGACTAATTAATAATTAGACTTGTCTAATTAATGGATTGGATTCATTAATCAGTAGAAATGGACTAGAAATAATTTATTGGACTATTTATACTCTGGGCTTAATTAAGTAAGTGTACGGGATCCATTAGTTAATTAAGTCCATTTGAGCTTGTGAATATTTAATTGGATTAAACATTTACGTGGGCTTCTTTTCATGGGTATTTATTTAATTAATTTAAATAATAAGTCCAACAGATTAAACAGTTAGGCTCAATTTAATTTATTGGATAAATTAATCAAACTTAATCCGATAGCATTGAAGCCCTAGCCCACGTTAACCTTTTCTAGGTAAAAAGGATGAATTTTTTTCTTTTTGAAAGAGGCAAAAACTGTATGTATAGTGCCTACATACAATGTATGTAGTAGTGGAGAGGTTTTGGTAAGTTCTTAGTAGACCTGAAAGTTGCCTAAGTAGTTTAGAAGATTAGGTCTTCCTTCCATATCTCCAACACACTCCAAATCTTACAATAAACAATTAGTATAATATCATGAACCAATTTACAAAGCTACTAAAAAATCACTTATAAAAAATAACAAAACAATTCTATTTGTATGATAAGAGCGGATAGTAATATTAGTATTTACTAACATTAATTGTGCAATAGTATTTATTAGTATGTACGATCTTGGTTTATTAATAAAACTTACATTTACCCAAGAAAAATGTTAGTATTTACTAAAATTAATTATGCAATAGTATTTACTAATACTCTTCTTCAACCGCATTTTTTTTGGGTAAATGTAATTTTCATTAATAAGTAAAGAGGTATAGTACAACAATGCTACTTTTCAGGCGGTATCCTCAGCAGGCCATGGGATGTGTCACAGTCGGTATAATGCATATATACCAATCGAACTAGCTAACTCAACGCTAAAAATACGTTGTCTGACATCATTTACAATTAAATTAGCTACAGTATCTTCTCCTCATGATGGAATCGTTTCATATTCTGCTCCCTCCATATGTGGTACACAATCGCACTAAGTAAGGCACGGTATGCAATATTGATGATGTGCTTCCCTCGCCATTTTCTTGTTATCCACTCAATATCTCTTGCACAATCCCTATTAGGCCACTGAAATCGAATAATGCGCCGAATAGAGTAAAGGCATCGTATACTAAATCTGCACTAGAAAAAGAGGTGGTCGTGTGACTCTACCATATCATCATTACACAGCACACAATTTCCTAGGTGAGATAATCAAGGTTTATCCGTGGTGGCAAGTTTGCCCAAAATAGCAAGCCATAAGATGAACATATGTCTAGGAATCTTCAAAGATCCCGAAAGTAGTGAATTCCATTCTACTTCGGTCCAGGTGGAATAAAGATCTGATAAAGCTCGTGAGTAGTGGGGTTACCAGTTGAACACTTCCACCGAATACGATCGTCCCCCCATAGATCTGTGGTAGCACTATTGTAATCTCTGAGCACTCCCTATCTGTAATCTGAGGCCAGTTCCGCTGTCCCTCATGTACAACTGCACTCAACATGGTAGATTCATGAAGGTCCAAGCAGGCAGGCCCTCCCGGGAATCTATGGATAAGAGGGCCTAGGTGGCGCCACGGGTCCTTCCATAGCTAGAAGCTCGTCCTATCTCCAACTTGGTAATCCACCACTGATCTTATCCAAGTCCGCAACCGCAATAACTTTTTCCACCCCCATGGCCCCCGGTGTTCTGGGATAGTCCAAATGGATGGGTCTCGTAATTGCCCATGGAATAGCCATTCCACCCAAATAGAAGTCCGGTCACATCGAATGATTTCGCATAGTTTTTTGCACATAAGTGCTCTATTGAGAATACCAATGTCTCGAATTTCAAGACCCCCCTCCTCCTTTGGCTTACAGATCTCCTTCCATGCTACCTTTGGGTATCCATTATTTCTGGTACCTTTCCATAAGAAATTTCACAACCGCTTTTTAATATCTCTGATAACCCCTTTCGGTAATAAGAACACCGACACCCAATAAACACTCAGAGATATAAGAACAGATTTGATAATCTGTAGTCTACCCGCATACGATAATGCCAGACCCTCCCAACCATTAATGCGTGCATCAATTTTAGTCAATAATGATTGGCAGTCAGCAATAGATAGTCTGGATGAAAGCAAAGGTAGCCCCAAGTACCTCATTGGTAGATGGCCCTCCTGGAATCCCAGCACTGCTAATAGCTGATCTTTCAGATTATGGGCGGATTTCGATATAATAAGGTGGCTCTTCTCTACATTGAGTCTAAGTCCGGACCACAAAGCGAATCGGTCTAGTCCATCTTTCAGGACTCTAACTGATTCTATGTTAGCCCAACAAAATAACAACAGATCGTCAACGAACACTAGCTGGAAAACTCTGGCACAATGTTTGGTTTTGTGTTTTGTCCCATTTTAGAGATGGGCCAAAACACAAAACTTTGTTTGTTTTTGTGTTTTGCACACCTTCACTAGGTGTGCAATTGTAATTTAATTTTTTTTATTACTTTTTTTTATTATTTTTTATTCTTCTCTTATCAATAAATATATATATTATATTTCACTAACAAACAAAATACTATATATACATACACATATATATTACTAAATATATATATTAAAAGGCATGATTTGACAATGAACAGTAACTCATGTCTCCCAAATTCTAACATCAAACCTACACCACTTATTTTATATTATTTTATATTATATCAAAACACAAATCCAAACATACCATCTATCTCAAAAAACATACTTACTTATCTCTATTTTTCTCTCTCTATCTCCAAAACACTAAAACAAAAACATCCAAAACATGAATACATAGTGTGGATGTTTGACATTTTCAATGGAATGTGAATTTTATATCCTGCTCTATAAGTTGCAGGAGCCCCATATGCAGCAGCACCATTACTGGCACAAAGAGATAAGGGGAGAGGCGATCACCTTGTCTTAGTCCTCATACCCCGGGGAAGAATTTATGTGGCTTGCCATTCATTCCCACCGAGAAAGAAGGTGTTGTGACACACTCCTCAATCCATCTATTGAACATATCCGGAAATTCAAATAACTGTAGAACAGATAATAGGAAGTCCCACTCCACAGTGTCGTACGCCTTCCGAATATCAACTTTTAATGCACACCTAGGTGGACGTCAGGCTTGTTTGTATTCACTGAAAAGCTCCTGTGCTAATAGAATATTGTCCCCTATGCTCCGCCCAAGGACAAATGCAGCCTAACATGGGTTAATAATCTTGTCCAAAACCGCACTCAACCTTTGCACAATGAATTTTGCAATAATCTTATAAAGTACATTACAACAAGAAATTGGTTTCAACCTCTTTTCTTTTTTTTTTTTTTACCTCAGTCTTGTATACAATATTATTCTTTCGGGCGGGTGTTAATTATATGGTATTTTTTTTTATTTCAAATTTCAAATTTGTCTTTTGTATTTTTTATTATGATCTCATAGTACTTTATTTATTTGTAGGGTGAATAGCAATTTATCCCCCTGTGATATTGAAAATGAACTTATTACCTCCCTATGAAAAAAATATAGCAATTTACCCCCTTGTACTTTTTAAAATGAAGCAATTTACCTCCTTATACAGGGAGGTAAATTGCTTCATTTTAAAAATCATAGGGGGATAAATTATTGTATTTTAAAAAGTATAGGGAGGTAAAATCGCTATTTATCTTTTTATAAGGGGATAATTTGCTCATTTGCGATATGACAAGGGGGTTGCTCGGATTTTTTTTCTTTATTTTTATCAAATTGGTGCTATTTTTTCTTTTAGATTATATATAGTCATTGCAATTCAAATCTGAGTTACACTTATTAGTATTGCTTTACCTCCATTATGTTATGGAAAAAAGATAATAATATTAATATTATAGTAAAATTAAATAGTCATATGTTACTCATTTTAAAATTTCGATAGGACTTCTAATTTAACAAACATGGAGGATTTTCAGCTGAATTTTTTTAAATTTGTTTATTATTATTTTTTTTTATTTTTGAAGTTTGAAATAGTATTTACATTTTCCCCATATGCTATTATGTTTGAATTTGACAGTGCCATGTAAATTATTTTTCTAAAAGATAATATTTAAAATTATTCCTTAAAAACTAATCGCTTTAAATATTTGTGTTGGGTGGTGATCAGACGCTCCTATCTCAACTATTACAATCGATTGGAGTACGAAACTCCTTAATAAATTACAGACCGAATATTACAGAATGATAATAAAAGTAAGAACAGAAATCAGCAATAAAGTAACAGAACCAAATGATAGAGATGATCGGCTCAGATCAACCTGATCCAACAATAAGGGGTAACCGGACACAAGAGTTCCGTACCCAAGGGAGAGACCGACCCACGGTAACACCAAGGAACTTCTCAAGACCCGACCACAACACCCCAATCACTCGGTTTCTCTATCTCACAGTCACGAAGACTTTCAAGGCTTTACTGTTCTCACGAAGGGAAAAGCACACCGCTCCTTTTTCCGGTAGTTTCTGTTCGGTGAAGAAGAAGAGACGGCATCTTTCATTTATAGGGTCGGACGAGATAGAGAAGAAGGAAAGCTTCGGTCACCTTCCTAAAACCATCACGTTGGTTAAGGAAGGGAGCCATGAATCGCGGCAAGGAGAAGGAAACAGAATCACAGAGAAAAGGGAAGAAGGAGACGACTGTCGGCGCAAGTGAGAGGAGAGAAAGACAAGAGTGATTTAGGGTTCAGCCAAA
>NW_011628073.1:47965-64697 GCF_000512975.1 Sesamum indicum | reverse complement strand
CAACTTATAGCATATGCAATATCGGGTCTAGTACATACCATGAGAAACATTATAGACCCAATCACATTAGAGTAAGGAACCTTACTCATTTTGTCTTTTTCGAAAGTGGTTTTAGGACATTGATCTTTGGATAGTTGAAAATGGGCAGCTAAGGGAACTGAAGTGGGTTTAGAATTTTCCATAGAAAATCTTTTCAAAACAGAATGGATGTAAGATTTCTGATTCAAGAGGATGAAAAAACGTTTTCTATTTCTATGAATATCCATGCCAAGAATTTTCTTTGCATCACCAAGATTTTTCATTTCAAAGTTTTTGGAAAGGTCCTTTTGCAAGGATTCGATGAGTTTTATGCAGGGACTAGTAATGAGCATGTCATCGACGTATAACACAAGAAAAATAGGTACTTCATCAGAAAACTTAAAATATAGGCAATGGTCATAATCACTCCTTTTAAACTTAAGTGAGAGCATGAACATATCAAACTTCTTATTCCATTGTCTCGGTGATTGTTTCAAACCATATAAAGATTTCCTTAAAAGGCAAACATGATCAGGTTTGTTTTTCTCAATAAAACCAACAGGTTGTCGCATGTATATGCATTCATCAAGATCACCATGTAAGAAAGCAGTTTTAACATCCATTTGTTTCAACTCCCAATCAAAATGAGCAGTAAGGGCAAGAATAATACGAACAGTAGTATATTTCACAACAGGCGAAAATATTTCATTGTAATCTATCCCTTCTTTTTGAGTGAACCCCTTAGCTACTAGTCTGGCTTTATATTTCAAAGGGTTTTCTTGCTTTATTTTAAAGATCCATTTGCAATCAACTAGGGAGCAGTTTTTAGGCTTAGGTACTAGATCCCAAATATGGTTGTCTTTAAGAGACTTCATTTCCTCATTCATGGCACTAAGCCATTCTTTTGATTTAAGGGCTTCATCTACGTCCGAGGGTTCTATGTTTTCTATGTTCAAAGCTACTTGGAAATCATTTAACCTAGTAGGGATCTTCCGTTCTCGCCTACTCCTATCTCGGGCTAGTTGATAGTTCTCTAGGGAGTTTCTTAAGGGATCTTCTTCAAACTCTAAGTTTTGTTCATCATTATTGGTCTCAACTACATTCTCTCCCCCTTCTTGGTTATCCTCCACCTTATTAAAGGTCAAGTTTTCTAGTTCTACTTCAGTTTTAAATAGGCAGGGCATCTCATTTTCATTGAACGTCACATCTCTACTAATGATGACTTTAAACCCTGGTTTGCTTCTAACCCACAGCCTATACCCTTTGACCCCATTAGGATAACCAATAAAGACACATTTCAAGGAGCGAGGTTCAAGTTTATCAGTAGTTTGATGAACAAAAGCAGAACAACCAAAAGTGCGCAATAAAGAAATATCAGGCTTCTTACCACTCCAAACAGTTTCAGGTGACTTCCCAAGTAAAGGCACAGATGGAGATAAATTTATCAAATACGCAGCAGTTAGCACAGCTTCACCCCAAAAAGTTTTTTGTAAACCTGAACTAATAAGCAAGCATCTTACTTTTTCAAGTAAAGTTCGATTCATTCGTTCAGCAACACCATTTTGCTGTGGGGTGTAGGGAGTTGTTTTGTGCCTCTTAATACCAAATTTATTACAAAGATCATCAAATTGTTTGTTGCAAAACTCAAGGCCGTTATCGGTGCGAAGAGATTTAAGATTTTTTCCAGTTTGATTTTCAACGAGGATTTTCCAATTCTCAAACTTTTCAAAAACCTCAGATTTGTGTTTAAGCAAGAAAACAAATACTTTTCGGGAATTCAAAAACCTCAGATTTGTGTTTAAGCAAGAAAACAAATACTTTTCGGGAAAAGTTATCAACAATAGACAAAAAATATCGATTTCCCCCATGGGTAGGTTCTTTAGAGGGACCCCACACATCAGCATGAACATAGTCAAGAATGCAAGATGACAAAGAAGGGTTTGGGGAAGGTGTAGCAGGAAAATGCACACGATGTTGTTTTCCCATAACACAATCATCACAAAATGGCAGTTTATCAATGTTATCACTTAGGATGCCTTCTTTGTTTAAAAACTCAAGTCCTTTTTGGCTAATATGCCCAAAACGTTTATGCCAAAGAATGGTTTTGTCATGCATGTTCACAGAAGCAGCCAAAGAGTCATATGTCACAGAGCATAAGTATAAATTGCGTCTTTTTTCAGCTTTGAAAATGACAAGGGAGCCTTTCATGATTTTCATAATACCCTTTCCCCATCTACCTTCTAAACCCTCATCCTCTAAAACAGCACAAGAAATAAGGTTGTGACTAAGTTCAGGAACATATCTAACATGCTTGAGAATCATTTTATAACCATTATCAAAAATCAAGGAAATGTCACCAATGCCTTTAATATCACAGCGTTTTTCGTTTGCCATAGACACAGAGCCAAATTCTCCAAGTTTAAGATTAGAAAAGATGCTTTCAAAAGGACTTATATGGAAAGTACCGCCAGAGTCAATAAGCCATTCATGCATACTTAAGGGAAGCACGGAATTCACATCAGAAACCACAAAAACTTCTCCAGTTTCATCAACAACATTGTTCACTAGTTCTTTTTCTTCTCCATTGTTATCCCTATTGTCTCGTCTAGGTTTTCTACAGTCCTTGATATAATGACCTTTCAAACCGCAGTTATAGCATCTTCTCTCTCTAAGTTTATCATCCTTATTAGAATAATTTCTATTTCTGGATTTACTCCTATTTTTATTCCGACTCTTACTCCTATTATTGTACCTGTTGTTAGGATTTCTAAAATTAGACCTACCTCTTACTGAGTTTACTTCATGATGATTATTACTAGGTCTATTTGTTTTTAGATCGATCTCTTTGCTTTTTAGGCCATTAACAACAATATCAAGACTTACACTATCTCTACCATATTTAATCGCGGCTTTCACATCAGCATATGTATCAGGTATAGCATTCAAGAGCACAATAGGAGAATACTCATCAATATTTTTATCACCAGTCAACTTTATATCTTGCACTAACTTAGTGAAATCATCAAGGTTTTCATCAATGGTTTTGGATAAATCGAGTTTGTATTTGAAAAACTTTTCAAGCAAGAACAGTTTACTCGGAAGCGAAACATCAGTGTAAAGATCCTCAAGTTTTTTCCATAAATCTCTAGCTGTGTCTTGTTTACCAACTTTTCTTAAAACATTGTCAGACAGGTTCAGGATTATAGAAGAATACGCATATTCGTCATTTTCTAGAGCCTTTTCTTCAGAAATGGAATCAGAGTACTTACCATCAATGGCCTTAAAAACCTTTTGTTGAATAAGAATTCCCTTCATTTTTTGTTGCCAAATTGAAAAATCACCTTTACCATCGAAAGGTTGCAAATTGTATCCGGCCATTGAAAAAGAAGTTTTCAAGAAAAACGGTTTTTCAGAGAATTTTATTGCAGCGGTTTGTGAACAGGTAACACAGCAAAGATTCAAGCAGATATGAATAGCACAGATTTCACAAAGATTATGGAAAAACACCAAAGAATTTAGTCTCAGAAAATGCGGAGCAGGGTATAGAAAGCAAGAGTCAACAGTGAGTCAAGCACAAAGCAGGAGTAATACGGTATATTCAAAGTTTCACAAAGTATAGTGTATTACAGTTCACCAAGAACAGGCACACAGCAGTATTTCAACCAGAGTCCTAGATATCCACAGTTTAAGAGATTTAAGCACCAAGCAGAAATAACTAATATTTCAAGATTTCACAAAACAGTGAATAATAACGAGATAACCGCGACAGTTAATATCAAAAGCAGAGTAGAATCCGAGGCCTCTCCAGCCTGACACCCAGTCCAGATACCCGACGACCTCAAGGGTCCGGCCAGGAGGGTAATCAGGGGGAATAAGCACCTCACACACAGATAATATGGGAGATAATATAACTGTAATGAAAATGCGGAAAGTTAAAAGGAGGGGTTTCAGCAAGTTTACCACCACCGGAGCGTTGTCGGATTGGAAGAGTGGCTCTGATACCACTGTTGGGTGGTGATCAGACGCTCCTATCTCAACTATTACAATCGATTGGAGTACGAAACTCCTTAATAAATTACAGATCGAATATTACAGAATGATAATAAAAGTAAGAACAGAAATCAGCAATAAAGTAACAGAACCAAATGATAGAGATGATCGGCTCAGATCAACCTGATCCAACAATAAGGGGTAACCGGACACAAGAGTTCCGTACCCAAGGGAGAGACCGACCCACGGTAACACCAAGGAACTTCTCAAGACCCGACCACAACACCCCAATCACTCGGTTTCTCTATCTCACAGTCACGAAGACTTTCAAGCTTTTACTCTTCTCACGAAGGGAAAAGCACACCGCTCCTTTTTCCGGTAGTTTCTGTTCGGTGAAGAAGAAGAGACGGCATCTTTCATTTATAGGGTCGGACGAGATAGAGAAGAAGGAAAGCTTCGGTCACCTTCCTAAAACCATCACGTTGGTTAAGGAAGGGAGCCATGAATCGCGGCAAGGAGAAGGAAACAGAATCACAGAGAAAAGGGAAGAAGGAGACGACTGTCGGCGCAAGTGAGAGGAGAGAAAGACAAGAGTGATTTAGGGTTCAGCCAAACCTTTAAGTAGTGGGTTCGTGGGTCGGGTTTACCGGGTCGGGTTCTTGGGCTGCCGAAGTGGGCCGGCTCTTTTAATTACTTGGGCCACCGAGAATTACTAACAATTTGCCTAATTATCTTTTAGTATACGTTATTCATTCTACAAATAGTTTAGAGAAATTAGGAATTCGAAATAATTTTCTTCATTGATAAAATTTTGTTCTTATAATTAATTATTTATTATTGAAAAGAACATTCCAATAAATGTATGAATGTCTTCTGAATAAATACTCAAAAGATTCTTATTATGACATGTTTAATCAGAAGTTGCTCTTATTAGAATAACATTACATCATATTATAATAAAAATTAAAAGTATGTGAAACTACAATCTGAACATAATTATTTACGAGTAATATTAATTAGTTAGAAGTCACTCAGTTTAATATTTTCGAAAGCATTTCCAATTTAATAAGATTGATAATGTTTATGTAAGATTTCATTATATTTATTCTTTCATATATATATATGTTTAGTTTTTGCAGTTTGTATTTTATATATTATTCTGATGCTATTCATTTTAAAATTTACTATCCCCTAGTAAATTTTTGACTAAATTAATATTTTAATCTTCTAACAAATTAATAAAGACAAATATTATTTGCTTATGTATTTATTTATTTTTGTTGGATTTTCTTATTATTGTCCAAGTAGTTTAGAGGTATTAGAACTCTTAAATAATCCTCTTTTGGTATATTATTATTCTTATATAACTAATTTTAATTTATTATTAAAAATAATAATTAAGTAAGAATATGAATATCTTCTTACCGTGAGAACAAACACACGAGATATTCATACTTTTATACAAAATATAAATATTGATGTACATAAAAATAGGTTGGCACAAAGAGGCCCAACGCTCTAGAAAGAAGAAAGAAACGAGAGGCCCATGACATTCTAGAAGGCTCAAGTCATAAGAGGCCCCAAAAAACACTCGATAGGTGGCATTAGCAAGTGCCCCCTCAAAAGTAGAGACGTAGGTGGCCTTGGCAGGTGCCCTATATAAGCTAGATAGGCGTGCGACCTTGGGGGGTACCCCCTGAAAATAGATTGACAAAGGAATGAGGCTTATTTCCTCAAGATCGGCCCAAGAGGGTGGTTTGCTGGGCTCGGCTCAAGGAGGGGAGTTCCCCACCCTAGAATCCGTCCAGGGATGAAACCTGTAAGCTTGGCCCAAGAAGGAGGCCCAGTACGAAGGCCTGTTGCATCTTTCCAAAGTCAGTCCGCATGGAGGAAGGCGTGCTCAAGGGGTTAGACTCTTCAGCCTAAGATGACTCCTTACCAAGTAGGAATCTGCACGAAAAATGGGTCCCCTTTATTCGAAACTTGCTGCTCAATGACCAGATAAGGTGCAAACATATCCCTCTTAAATCACGCCTTCCTTGCTGGGCATGCGGATCCCCCTCATCGAAAATCCTATTACAGAGGGACTCCTCTACAAATAGGGGCAGTACTCCTCAATAGATAACCCTCTTCCGCACTCGAGAACCCCTTTTGTTGATACTCTGCTCCTCTAATTTCGTGCTTTTACATACGGAATGCCCATTTTTATCATAATTTCTCATCATAATTTATTTTTACATTCATCTATTCTTAAATTCGGAACCAATTTAAGTATCGGAGTGCTAACATTTTGTTTTCCAGGTTCTCTTTCTCAAGAGCTTTCACTCAATTCGCCCAAATCCAATATCGAGAATCTAGAACTTCAAACTCGTGTTAAAATTGCACACATCAAACGTAGATACAGAGTGTTTAATTTTTAAGCTTCAATGTTTTTAAAGTTGAAATATTAAACTTTTTCTATGAAGAAGCACCAAAACAAGTGCTTATCAGTTTATTAACATTTTAGTAAATATTCAAGCCGAATATCCCTTTCAACTAAATCCAAATTCTCTTTCATCATTATCTATCGAAACTACCATCATCAATGTTTTGAAACTCAAATCATTAATAGGATTAGAAAATTAAGTGAGTTATGGATGACTGATTCAATCATTAGATTAATTACAGTCGGATCAATAACGCCATATTTATATCATAAATAATAATTTATATATTAAAAGTAACTTCAAATAAGTGATATTAATATCCTTGAAAATTATTTCTTTTAAGCTTATTGATAATAATATTCCAATATAATATATCAAAATAGTAAAATAAACTTAGAAACAATTCAAATCCACGATGTCAAAATGTTGTTGGTGTTTGGGACATGGAAAATGAAATTATGGTCCGATTTAACAATATGACTTACAACAAAAATCAACATCTTCAACACCACTGTCCCAGAAAAAAAGGCTTAAATATATTTTGATCCTATAATTTTGATATTTTGGTACTTTTATTTTTTTTAAAAAATTGTAAAAAAATTCTATAACTTTTTGATATTTTACAAATTTTGTCTTTTCGATGTCAGATTTTGCAGAGTATCGAAATAAATCATGTGCGCCTCACATGGTTCATTTAACAGGGACTTTTATTCTGATTCGTTTGCTTTTGCCAACGTGATTTTTTTTTAAAACAAATAATGTGGCACATAATTTATTTCGACAATTTTGTAAAATCTGGCATCTGAATAACTAAAATTGCTAAATGACAAAAAGTTAAACAACTCTTTTGCAACACCTAGAAAGATAAAGGATAAAAATATCGAATCGCGAGGGGCACATAATTTATTCCGACAATTTTTGTAAATTCGACATCGAAAGGATCAAAATCGCGAAATATCAAAAAGTTATAGGACTATCCTGCAACTGTTAAAAGATAAAGAATAAAAATACTAAAGTGGCAAAATACAAAACCAATAATATAATTAAGCCCTACAAAAATAAAGAACACCTATTGAACATCCCAAAAACACCCTTTAACCATTGCACATTCACCCAAACCCAAAAATGTTATTGAAAAAAAGGAAAATTTTAACTCAGACTTGACTCGACAAAATCTAAATCAATTATATGGTAAGTACAATAACTTGCCGTGTGATTGGTGTACAATTCAGAAAAAATGATGAATCATATAACAAGTTCAATATACTTGCTCTGTAATTGATTTAGTTCGACCAAACCTACTCCCAACTAAAATTTTTCTCAAATAGATAATAGAAAATGCCTAACAGACTTCAGACATTTGGACCACCTGTAACACCTGCACTCCCTTTTGCCTTTGATGTCCCAAAACTTGCTAAACTTATTGAACTTTTAGTGGATGGTTTTGGTTTATATGTGTTGGCTGGACGCTTGATCAAGAAAGATACGGAAGGGTTGCTCTCTCAACAACACATTCTCTCCAAATCTATCGATCGATTTGCAGTTAAGTCTTGTGTTTTCTTATCCAATTTCCTAGATAATGAAAATTAAATTTTGTTGCTTTCTTGGGGCTTTAGGGGGAGCTACGGGTTGTGAAGGAAGGAAAAAAAGGTCATTAAATGTTCATGTATTTGACTTTTCTATTAATATGATTTCGACATAAAGTTAAAATGTATTAATGACCTGATTAGTAGTTGAAGCCCTCGCAAGTTATGACGTCCCAAAGATTATAATACATATGTGACGCCCAAATATTATATAAATAATTGTAGGATTAATTGGTAAATTTTTGTGAAATTTAGTTAATTAGCCACTAAATTATGGGTCATAATTGGAACATAATAACACTTGAATGAATTAAATTGGAGTTCGTGATAATATTTTGGGACAATTTCTATTAAATAAGAAAATTAGGAAGGACGTAAATGGTATTTTGAGAAAAGTCTAATTAATTAAATAATATAATAATAATATTATATATTTAAATAACATATATAAGTAAGTAATATAATGTAAATATATATATGTAAGTTATATATATATACATATATATTAGTAAGTGATATATATATATGAGAGAAAGAAAAAAAAAATTGAGGGTGGGCCCACCAGCCCACCGCCTCTCTTCTTTCTTTTATTTTGTTGTTTTTTTTAATGAAGATACACACACATAACACACAAACACATTGCCAACACACACACACACACCATTTTCGGCTGAAAGGAAAAAGAAGAAACAGAGGTACGAAGATTATGATTTTAATACTTATTAATTTATATAAATATATTATTTAATTAGTTCATTTATTAAATATTGTTTATACTAAGCGATGTACTATTTAATCGGAATATTTTACGGGTTTGGCTATTTAAAATAGTGTCGAATTAAATATCAAATTGGATATAAAAATGATATCGTTGGTTAATTAGATTATTAAATTTATTAGATTTGAATGTTGCTATGGCCAATTTATATAATTCTATCCGAATTGTTAACTAAATACGCAATTCTACATATTGTTATTCAATTAAATTATATAATAGCGAGAAATTGATAAGAAATCCGTAGAAATATTCCGAAAACTATACTTAAGAAATAATATATTGTTAAAGAGGAAGAATGAGGTTTTAAGGATAATTTAATTTAAGGTGTTATTAAAAATGATAGTTATAAATATATAGGGGTTTCGTTAAATAAATTCCTATGACTCACCTGGCAAATTATAAATATTTTTATGAAGCCTATAGTGTCGAGTTATTGAGAAAAACTAGAACGAAGATTTATATTTCGATAGAAGTGGAATATTAAAGAATTATTAAAAATTGTACGAATAATATTTAATATTGTATTTAAAAGGAATTACAATATTCTCGATATATTAATGGTGTGTAGTATAACTCTTGTGGGTGTCTGCAGATGAGAATTTGATGATATATTGTTTTACGTTACTAGTTGCTTACAAGAATGGTGATATGTGGAAATGAGGGAGTGGTGGAAATTGAATATAATTGTGGCGTGAATACCCCTTGACGTGTTGAAAAGCCTATAAGGCGGAATGAAATGGAAATAGCTTTGATGCGATATGAGAAAGAAATGAAATGAAAAGAGCTTTGATGCGATATGAAAAAAAAAGATGTGATGTGAAAAGAGCTATGATGCGAAATAAAAGAGCTATGATGCGAATTGAAAGAGCTATGATGCGAAATGAGATTGATGAGCCGGCTGTCAAGGGGATTCACTTAAATTTATATGACGGTGAGATTGAGTTGACGGGAAAAACACGATATCACCTTCTGGTAAGCAAACTAGGGAAAAAGAAGTTTAATTGATTATTTTATTGTGAGATAGCTATGCGGTGTACTACAGTTGATTATGTTGGAGTTAAATTGACTGTAATCCATGCATGTTGCCTACTTGTCATGTTTGGGCTGTGTTTGATGTACATATATAGATAGGGCTGATTATTTACTTACTGAGTGGCAGGCTCATCCCTCTGTTGACATTTTCTTTCAGGAGTAGACTTTGAGGTATCTGACTGTTGAAGAATAGGTCTACGCACTATACTCAGTCAGGTCGGGCCAGTATGCTGTTTCTCCTTTTTGTCAGCTAGAGTACGAATCTTATTTTGTTTGTATAAAGAGAACGTAGGAATGGAGATTAACTGTGGTGGACTACTCGAGGAGTTTGATTTGTATATATGATGTTGTGGGTTGATTATGTTGTTATGACGTTGGGGTTACGTATTCATATGGATTAAATTATTATGTGCATTTATATTTATAAACACAGGGATTGCTATAAGTATGACGTTTAGGGTAGATATATCCCTTGTAGCGAAGGGGGTGCTACAACATAATTGTAAAATTAATTGATAAATTCTTATGAAACTTAGTGATTAGTAAATAAATTATAAGTGATAATTGGAATATAATTAAATTTGAACGAATTAAATTGGAGTTCGTTATCATCTTTGGGGATAACTTATATTAATTAAGAAAATTTAGAAAGGACGTAATGAATATTTTGAGAAAAATTTAATTAAATAAATAAAATAATAATAATATATATATGTATATAAAAAAATAATATATATGTATATATATAATAAGAGAGGAGAAAGAGTTGAGAGGCTGCTGGTGGGCCACCCACCCCATCGCCTCACTCTCTTTCCCCCCTTTTCTTTTGTACACACACACATACACAACACACAACACACAACACGTCCGTACGAATGCTCAAGCAGGGACTTGATTTATTTGGGGAATTGTCCGGCCTTCGGGTCAATGCCCAAAAGAGTAACTTTATTATTTGACTGTCAGCTATGGGGATTCGAGATTTGCTTATTGACCAACTCCACTTTCAAGAGGGACTTCTGCCAATGAAGTATTTGGGACTCTCTCTTATCTCATCACGGCGCACTATTTCGAATTACCGACCCTTACTGTTAAAACTGGATCAGCACATCAAAGGATGGGAGGGCATGGTTTTATCTTATGCAGGATGAGTACAGATTATTAAATCTGTTCTTACTGCCCTTAGTATCTATTGGGCGTCTACTTTATCCTACCCAAATGCATCATTCGAGAGATAGAAAAACGGTTGAGGACCTTCTTATGGAAGGGATCGTCTGCTCGAAGGTATGCAAAGGTGGCACGAGATTGTGTATGTCTCCTATTGATGAAGGTGGTCAAGGGATTCAAGATATTGCTACTCTTAACTGCGCACTTATGGGACTCAAATTGTGGCAGATTATTCGTGGCATCCGAGCTTCTATTTGGGTTGATTGGATCTATCATACACGTCTGAGAAAGGTTACTATCTGGACGGACCCTGAGCGAAGGGGTTCTTGGGGTTGGAGAAAACTCCTTCGCTTACGGCCACTCTCCATCCTTGTATTCATTATTTCATAGGGGATGGAACTATTTTTCGCTATGACATGATCCTTGGCATGATCTTGGTCCACTCATCCAGCAGTTCCCGCAGGGCCCTCGATTTACAAACACTATGGAGATTGACAAGGTTGCGGTTTTCCTTCTAGATGGGCAATGGTGTTGCCCACTATCACTTACACTCACTCCCTACAACTCTTGCATTCCCTTCCACACATCCATGGAGGGACTGATCCTATCCTTTGGCGATCAAGTGATACACAACTAACAGTTGCTATGATGATTCGCTCAATCTTCACTATTGTTGGGCTGCTTCAAAACCCCTAGACATGCTTTTGTGTTATGGCTGGCGATCTTTGGCAGACTCTCTACTATGGATAAGCTTTGGTTGGCTCATGTTAATAGTTCTTGCGTACTTTGTTCTGATGGTGCTGATGAGACCCAAGATCATCTTTTTTTTTCGCTGCAGTTATTCGCGTGATTGCTTGAGGGTGATTCGACGCACACTTCGGTTCGATTGGCCAAACTCAGCTTAGGCTACTGACGTCTGATAGGCTGCTCGCAGATGGAGAGGCAAACACTATGTCTCTACGGCCTACCGTGCTCTTTTGGCCTCGTGTGTGTACTATATCTGGCGTGACCGCAACATTAAGCAATTTAATGAAGTACATAGAGATACACGCACTGTAGGTGCACTGATGGTTCGAGATGTGCAGTAGAGGTTTCTTAGTGTAGAATTACCTACTGCTATTAGCACTTGTGCGCTTTACATCTTATGGCGGATTCCTTGGCCTGTCGAGGAAACCGCTTAAATTAAATAAATTGTATTGTACTATTATACTTTTTTTACTTAATGAAAATTACCTTTACCGGAAAAACACACACACACACAACACATAACACACACTAAACACACACACAACAAACAATACCTTTCAATTGCAATTTCCTTTTTCTGTTTCTGTAGTCACGTGGAGGTAAGATTTTTATTTTATATAGTTATATTATTTAATTATTTTATTTATTAAGCGTTGTTTATATTGAGCGATGTACTATTTAATCAAAATATTTTACGAGTTTGGCTATTTAAATTAGTGTCGAATTGAATATCACATCGGATATAAAAATGATATCGTTGGTTAATTAAATTATTAAATTTGTTGGATTTGAATATTACTATAGCTAATTTATACAATTCCATTGGAATTATTAACAAAATACACAATTCTACGTATTATTTTTAATTAAATTATATAGTAGCGAGGGATCGACAGAAAATTCATAGAAATATTCTGAAAATTATATTTAAGAAATATCATGTTATTAAAGAGAAAAAAATGAGGTTTTTAATGATAACCTAATTTAGGGATGTTATTAAAAACGATAGTTATAAATATATAAGGTGTTTGGTTAAATGAATCCCTATGAATTAATTTATAAGTTATAAGTGTTTTTATGAAGCCTAGAGTGTCTAGTTATTAAGAAGAACTAGAGCGAAAATTTATATTTCCGTAGAAATGAAATATTAAAGAATTATTAGAAATTGTGCGAATAATATTTCATATTCTATTTAAAAATTATAATATTCTCGATATATTAATTGTATACGTTATAACTCATTATAGGATACAGTGGTAAAGTGAAAGGACCGAACCATTACCTATTGAGTAGATAAAAGCGCTGTGAGGTCGAGGTATGTTAATAATTAGTATTATCTATATATGTTCCCTTTGTTTGTGGTATTACTGTTATATAAATCCGTGATTAATGCTGAAGCTGATTTATCTGAAAATATATGAGTGATGGATGATTTAATTTGATTGACGATATTATGTATGTGAAATGAGAAAATACATTGAAGTATTATATTTGTTGTATAATGTGTTGTGGGTGTATGCAAATGAGAATATATCGATATATGGTTTTACGTTACTAGTTGCTTACAAGAATGGTGATATGTGAAAATGAGGGAGTGGTAGAACTTGAATATAATTGTGATGTGAATACCCCTTGATTTTGTTACAAAAGCTTGTAAGGCGAAATGAAACGAAAAGAGCTATGATGCGATATGAGAAAAAAATAAAATGAAAAGAGCATTGATCCGATATAAAAAAGATGTGATATGAAATGAGCAATGATGCGAATTGACAGAGCTGTGATGCGAAATGAGATTGATGAGCCGGTTGTCAACGGAATTCAATTGAACTTATATAGTGGTGAGATTGAGTTGATGGAAAAAACACGATATCACCTTCTGGTAAGAAAATTAGGAAGAAAAAAAGAGTTTAAATGGTTATTTTATTGCGAGTTAGCTAGGTGTAATAAAACTGATTATGTGGAATTAAATTGACTATATTCTATGCATGTTGCCTACTTATCTTGTTTGGGCTATATTTGATATACATATATAAATAAGGCTGGTTGTTTATTTACTAAGTGGCAGGCTCAATCTTCTACCGACATTTTTTTTTAGGAATAGATATTGAGTGTCTGTCTGTCGAAGCCTAGGTCTAAACACTATATTCTGTCAAGTCGGACCAATATGCAGCTTTCTCCTCATTGTCAATTTAAATACAAATCACATTTTATTTGTATAAAAAGGACTTAACAACGTGGGGATTACTT
The DNA here is from genome assembly GCF_000512975.1 of Sesamum indicum. Taxonomy (NCBI): domain Eukaryota; kingdom Viridiplantae; phylum Streptophyta; class Magnoliopsida; order Lamiales; family Pedaliaceae; genus Sesamum; species Sesamum indicum. The sequence continues at coordinate 50,709 of NW_011628073.1, read as the reverse complement.
GTGATGGATCATGTTGTTGTGTTTGATATATATATATATAATATTGTGGGTTGATTATGCCTGTTATGACGTTGGGATTACGTGTACATAATGATTAAAAGATTATGTGCATATTTATATATATAGATACAGAGATTACTTTAAATATGACGTTTAGGGAAGATAAAACCCTAGTAGCAACAGGGGGCACTACACAGGTTGTGGAGAAACCAAAAAAATATGCTTTTTTTTTTAAAAAAAAAAAATCCATACACACCCAAATATCAAAATATGAAATGGTTTCACTCTAATACCTGGATATGTCCTATTGGGTCTATATGCGTTGAAGTTGGTTGTGGTGTATGTTGCACATCTCTTCTTTCACCTACATATGCTGAAGCTGGACATTAATTTTAGTTCGATAATTATGCCCATATTTGTTTAGATCTGGTAATTAACAAAATTGCTGAATTTTAGTCATTTTGATTCAATTTTAGATAATTTTACCCCTACATATCGTTTTAGAAGCAATTTTAGTCCATATTCCTTCATTTTGCATTTCATTGCTAATGCTCATACAAAATGATATCAGATCCTAGGTTTATTGATTTTGTTTATATTACATTAAGATACTTTTTACCACTAACCGAGGAGATTTTTCAAAAGTATGGAATTGAACGAAAGTTCAAGTTACAATAAAAATAGGGAATATTTTCAGACTTTGAAAATGCAAAAAAGTTATTTTCTTATGAAAATTCTTGAAAAATGTGGCAATAGTCTGTAAAGATTGATTCAACTCTTCTCAGGGCAGAAGAAGAAATGGAATAGATGTGGAATTTTCAAGTCCCCCAAATACTACCAGGACATGCTGTGAGGAACTTACACTCCACCGAAGTCAATGGTAGAATCCCCACAATGAGAAACGGAATGGTAAATTCCTTCATGGATACAGTTCTAAAAATTATGATTAAAGGAACTGACTGGAAAGAACTTGATCTGGATGCCTAAAAAATCTCTTAAATCTAAGATAGATCCAAAAAGACCGTTTAAGACTATTACCATAGATTAATCCATATACTTATGAAAATAGAAATTTTGAGCTAGAAGGTAGAAGATATCCTTAAGATCCTCTCAAATCTACACAAGGATCTTATAGATCTAAAAACTAAAGTCACAGATCCAAAGAGAAATCAAATGGGAGACCCCTAAAACATCCAGATCTCAACAAGAACGAATCAGAAAGGTGATGGTGATCTCGAAGCCAAAGACGAGAGAAGATATAATCCTTGAAGCCATCAAATCCATAAAAAAAAATGGAGGTAACAAGGGCAAATCTATCAGATCTACAGGAATTGGTTGAATCCTTTTCCCAATTGGGGACTGTGGACTTGGTCAGCATTCAAACCAATGAAATCACTCCAGCATTACCACCGCTTGAGGGTAGTACAAGCTCATATGGTCTTCCACAGGATCATCCAATGAGAGAATGTATAGAATTCCACATCAACGTCACCCTGATGAGAGAATGTACAGAATTCCACATCAATGTTACCCTGATGTTTATGGGAATAAGATTAATAGAAAATCCAGGGAGGAATCTAAGGAGAATGCCTGAAAACACATCATGGCAATGCTCCAACCCTTGCTTCCGTATAGCACTATACTCACCTTAGATGTTATTGACTTCCAAAACATTGAGAAGTTAATAGATGAATAGATTGCAGCTATGAAGATAGCAACAACTACCCTAGAATTCAACAAAGAAAACTTCATAAGATTGTTGGGATTAAGCTTGGAGGGTTTTGAGAAAATTGGATGGGATAATTCCCCAGAAGATACTAAAGCTAGTATCTTTGCCGGAGAATCTAAAAGTGCATTGGCAGAAAGGCTATGAAGGCTTATCAAAATACACTTCATCGGAGATGGATAATTTGAAGGAATTATAACAGTTAAGGCTACAGAATACGCACAAGCTCTATTTAGTCTTGAATTAAGGAGTATTTGCGTAGCAGATGAATATATTTTGACAACATAAAGTTCGTGCTACGCTGACTCCTCTTCTAGTGTACTAATAGGAGGTGGTGTTCCTCAATCTAAAAAAGCAACATAATCAAATTGTTGGGCATCCCTATTTTACATTCCCAGGTTTTACACTGCAACTCTCTTTTCGTTCTCAGAAATGCCACCCTCCATGTCAATTCTGTATTAGTGGCAGCACAAATGATGCAACAAATACTGGTTATCTCTTGTGCACTCTAAAATGTGAAACCCCACTTGCAAAATAGGAGGAATGTATAGCTTCAATATCAGTGTGTAGTAGCATCTACGTCGAGGAGGTAAAATGCAGGTTCAAACATTTCAATTTCTCACTTAAGAGGCTAACTAATCTCTGGAATACGTGAGAAAATACAGGGTCACAGTCACAACTTTCCCATCTACACTAATGCATTTATGTCCCTCCACATAAACAACACGCATATGCCACTTACCTCTTCATACAGCTTTGTGACAGGCGGGCCTGAATCTTCTTCAAGTTTTGGAATGAAATTAGCAAGTTAGGTATATCAGTACAACAATATTCATCGAACGAAAGTATTAAAAGCTGATATATTACCTCAACATAAAGGTCATATAAGTCGTAAATCTTACTTTCCAGAACACCATGCATGCTGTATTTTTGTTTCAATGCTTCTTTGCCTTGGAGAACGCTTCTTGGAAATTATCTGAATTTGTGGTTCATTGCTCCACCTGAAAAGTACGTCAAA